>NW_016157367.1:238439-339715 GCF_001687245.7 Rhagoletis zephyria
CAATATTTCGAAATTTAAGGACGCTAATTTACTTAAAATGTATACACCCCGGCTTATCATGTAGCGGTAGCTTTCGGAAAGGTGGAAAACATATATTTAATACTTGCGCCGGGTATTTAATGTTCGGCTCCGCCCGAACTTAGACTTTCTTACTTGTTTTGTTCAAGATTACAGAAACGGCCGTCAGCCCTTCATTTTATATTGTGCAATAAAGCACACATTTTTAAATTTTAAGTTATAAGAATATAATTTTTGATGCTCGAATGTAAATTTTTGATAATCAAAGCGAAAAATAAGAGCACCCTTAGCCTGTATGTACATATTACAAATCCTAATACACTGCATTTTTACACTCCTACGAACTCGCACTGGAGTAAAATTTCAGCAGAACAATTTCGTGAATTATTTCCATGAATAATAAAACCGCAAAGGCTGATTATAAAGAAAGGAATGCAAGCGTTTTTGAGATTGCTAATTTTCTACCTTTTTTATTCGCTAAATAAACAACCAACATTCCTAGAAGCATTAATTATATATACGTATGTAGCTTGACATTATCGGTTAACGAAATCAAGTCATCTGTATGTATGTATGTATGCTCGTTGGTTAACCAAAGTTATACGTAAGTAGTTATTTATGTACATAGCTTGGCATTTTTGATGGAGGAGAGATTGATTATTTACTTTTGAACTTTTAAACTTGGTTTTATTTCGAAGACAATTTATCTTCTTGTGGTTACTTCTGATATACTAGGTTATTGCTGAGAAAATAAGAATTTAAAATATCAAAAAAGGCGGAGTAAATTTAACCCAAACCAGTTAACGCAAACGATAACAATTCGAACTGTTCTGCACCGACCAACGGTCGCGAAATTTTTGCTGATATGCGAGGGCGCATCTACGTTAGCCATTGTGCCCTATCAGCTTAACTTAATTCGTTTTAAAAACTTTCGTGAGGCTTATCGATGCTCTCAACCGGGGGATTCTACATCAGGTATGTCTGAGGCACAGCATGCATACTATCTCCTAGGAGGATCCACTAAGACGGCGCTACTTGAAGTCGTTAGCACAGTTGTGAGATCGGTCAAGAGCGGTTTACGGAGGCGCTTTTAAACATAATTAAAACCTTAAACAAAATCCGTATAGGAGGTATCCACAAATCCTTACACAAGCTTTCTGTTGTTTCTTTGTCATTGCCTGCTGACGGGCGACCGCTGTTGGAAAAAACTTTGTCTAATTTAGATGTTGCTCGGACAAGCGATCTAACCGATCCCGATCTAGCAGAGGAATTGGGAACTTGTCCTACGCATGTCTTGTCTATAACTAAAACCTTCGTAATGTACATTACACCTCATTAGTGTCTGCTGTAATACTAAGACAACTGAGTTTATGGTAAGAAAAAAATCGTTCTTCGACCAAAATAGTATAATACATATCTCCATTGTATACCAAAATAAGACATGACGCCGATTACAGAGGACCAGAAATCAAAACTCCACAGTCCAGACTGGGACTAGGAATCGAACACATGGGGTACATTTTTTTTTCGTCGATGTCACTAAACTAGGAGGCGTATTAGAGCTGACGTTTCCACGAAATCTCTGCAATGAAAAAAACTATCCATCTGACAGGCAGGCGGCCATAATGACTCTGGCGTCCTTTACAGTAAAGTCGGAGCTGATTGAGGAGTGCAGAACTTTCTTGAATGTAGTTTGTAGTCAGCTAGAAATAGATAAAGTTTGGATCCGATACCGGATACCGAATATCCGGTGGGTTGCGTGGCCGGATGGCCGAATATTCGGCGGTCGGATAACAAGTCCATTGTCTCTTGATACCAAAATAAATATCGTCGTTTAAAGAACAAAACCGCATATAAACAAAATGCAAAACCGCATATCAAGATAATGCAAAACCGCGTATGTGAGGTTGCACAAATCATTTTCTAGAGAGTAAATATACACAAAATGGTTCCCTTTTTTATGAAGCAATTGCATTTCTGGCTAGCATATTTTAGGACGAATGGATAAGGATTGAGCCAAGAGCTTGTGTGAGTAAATCCAATGTTTGGCAGCCAATGTCAGTTACGCGGTTTTGTACTTTAAATGACGATATATTTCTAAAGATCAACCAATGCCGATCTAGTAACACAATATCCGGTATCCAGTCGAATGGTAAATTTAGGCCAGATATCCGCTCACTCGGCTCGGCCAAACACTAACATATGTGTAAGCGCCAATCTATTATTATTTTTATTATTATTATTATTATCCGTTCACTCTCTACTATATACATACACTGTTGGCAAAAAGTATTGCCACAGCAAATTTTTCATAATATATGCAACATTTTTTTTTCTAATATTTTTCCGCCAATTTTTTTTTTTAAATATGGTTCCGTCTACAACAAAAAAAATTAAAAATATAATTCCTAAACTTTAGGCAAAACTCATGAAAATTCAGCAAATTTTCATGCAAATTTTCAACTTTTTAATCAGATTTTTTTGAATTTTTTTGAGTATGCAGATTTGTAGATATAGTACAAGTTTCAGGTAGCTAGGAATTACCGTTGATTTTTGGCAATTCTTTTTCTAGCAGTCTCTTCCATACAAAAAATTTGTTCGAAAATACTTTATCAGGCATGTTCTGAAATTCGAAAACTTTAAATCGACTCGATTTCGATAATTTTTTCGATGGTTTTTAACCCAAAAATTTGCAAGTCTCGCATTAAAATGATTTATTTCATATCGCTGCTGCTTCTTTTCAAAGTTTCGAATTTCAGAACATGCCCGTATATGGAAAAAATGCAAAACACCTTCAACAAAAAAAAAAAAATCTCAAAAACCAATGCGATTTTTTACTAACTCCGAACTTGCACTTTTTCCCTAGAATTTAATGGGCTGCATACTCAAAAGAATTCTAAAAAATCTGATTAAAAAGTTGAAAATTTGCATGAAAATTTGCTGAATTTTCGCGCGTTTTGCACAATGCTTAGGAGTTATATTTTTATGTTTTTTGTTGTAGAATGAACCTCATTTTTATTAAAAATTAGCGGAAAAATATTAGAAAAAAATTTGTTGCATATATTGTGAAAAATTTGCTGTGCCAATACTTTTTGCCGGCAGTGTATGTATGTATGTATTTTGTATGAGTAAAAAGTAGAAATCTTTTGCAAACGACAGAAGCGAGCACAAAACCAACTAAGTGCAATAATTTAAAATTTTCAATGAGTAATGCGTAGCGCAAGCAGTTTAGCAAAGCAATCAACAAGAAAATAAATAAATGTGAACGTCGCTAAATTTGTTGTTTCCCTGTTTATATAAATATGTACATACATTTCCTTTTCTATATTTGCCAACTTGTGCACAATACACCTTCAACCACGGACACATATGTATGTACGTGCGCACAAACAGAATTTGACATAAATTTCCTTTAAAGGCGAATCAACAAGTTGTTGCCACCAACGCACCACAAACGCATTCGATGCTGCCAACTGAAGATGAATATGCTATTCTAGAAGTTACGTACCTGTTGCTGAGCTGTCAGCATAAATCCCTATGGTTGTAGCCAAAGTAAAAGGGTAAACATTAAAGAGCTTACGATGAGTGTAAAAGGAAATGTAAACACAAATTTTTATGTGGGTCAAATAAAATATGTAGGAGTGTGCTTGTTGCTTGTTTTTTGTGAGATTGTAAGCAAATATTGTGCTTACCGGGCCGATTCTATTGATTTATATTTTAAAGTAAACAATTTTTAATATCGAAGGACACATGGATATCTTTTCCATTGAATTTTAATAATAATGTCATTTATTTAAGGAAAGCTTTACCTTGCATTTATATTTCCAACGCTTTAAGAGTTTTAAGCCAAATTATTTTCCCACAAAATGCCAAATGTTTGAAAAACGTAATTGATTTGAGAAAAATTCCTCAGTAGAATTATTTACTAGCCCTCTCCCCAACATTCGGTACCCTTGACAGAACGATCAAACTAAAATATTTCACTTTGTCCGAATGCATTCAGGTAACCGTCAGATGCGAAGCCTTTAGGTATTAAAGGCACCTATATAGCTACCTACGAAAATCTATTTAATGAACTATCATGTATAGGATTGAGTCATTCTTGTATTGAGTCTACCGATCTTTTCTACAGTAAAATGGCTGAGCCATCGGCAGCCTTATTCGAGGAATCCCGCCTCTTATATATGTACATATATGCAGATGTGTCAGACTCTTTTACATATTTTTGCGTACGTTTTTGGCCGTTTAATAGCATCATCTTTAGCTGGTCACTAGGTTTCAGTGACTGCTTGGAAGAGTCAGAAAAGTTTCGCTTTTCATCGCGGCCAAAAATTTTTCTCAAACACTCATCTATGCGACTTGCTAACGACTTGAGAATTCCATAAATCGCCGACCAGTCTTGACAGCGCGCTGGCTGGGTAAAAGTGAATACCGACAACTCAGCGCCGGGTCGGTGTATGGGTGAAGCCGGCGTACGGGGCGATCGTAATTGCATTAAGTCATCGGATACGGTTTTCAATTGGCCTTCATCACACACAGTGGGGTTTTACACAAATCACTCGAAGTTCGCGTTCAACTGGTGATTGTTGAACAAAATAGTGCTATTTAGCCGTATTCAATTAGCAATTCTCGCAATTGTATCTCAACTCACCACAGTCGTTCGTAAGACAATTGCCAATTCCGGTACCTATCTTGAAAGCTGTTTACTGCCGCTCGAAACTGAAAGATCTGTTAACCTTCCGGCAATAAGTTTTTTAAACATTAAATTAAATTAAATAAATATACATATTTTACTTTTCAAAACAATAAAATCTAACAAATAAAAGAAAATTAAATTAAAACAAAAATAAATAAAAATATGCAAAATCAAAACAAAGCAAAAATAAAAGCAAAATTTTTTAAAAATTAAATGAAATTCAAAAAATTTTCTTTTTCTTTTTAAAACAATAAAATTTAAAATTAGAAAATTAGAAAAAGAAACAAATTTTATCAAAAAAAAGGAAGTAGTACATACCTAAAAATTAAATAAAAAAAAGGTATTTTTATTTTTAAAACAAAATCTAAAAGTAAAAGATAATTAAACCTATAAAAAACAGAAACCACAATTAAAAAAATTTAACAAGACACTAAAAATTAAATGAAACGAGTAATAGAGGAACAGCTGGGATAAAGTATTGATGTATTTAAATGTTAAGTGTCAATTTAAAAATGTGATGTCCATAAAATAATTAATGTGATTTTATGTTAAGACTCCCTGAGGAAGACACAATAATGTGTCGAAACGCGTAGGAGGCAGAAAAGAAAAACCAACGTTTTTGCTTTAAAATCAACGGCCCAAAAGCTCCAAATATACAACTCGTAAATATTTTTTCTTTTTTAAACAGAAAAATTTAAAAATTAGAATATAATTAAGCAAAAAAGAAATATTAAAAGAAGAAGAAAATAAGTTCCTAAAAATTGAATAAAATAGAAGAAATATATTTTTTCTTTTAAAACAATGAAATATAAAAATTAAAACCGAATAAAATTAAAAAGGGAAAAAACTGTAAATTAAAAAAAAAGAAAAACAAGTTCTTAAAATAGCTTTTTACCACGAGTGGTGAATGAGAGAGCTTTTTATCTAAGGCCTTTGTGTTAGAATAACATAAGTCTTTCGAACTAACTTGCTATCTTTCATTAATTTGTCTTACGAAAGACTGTTCAGCCGTGTGGATACAGCGGTTTCATAGACACGGTTTCAGTTTTCTTTCTTTAAAACAAAAAGAACCTGATTACAAGTCTTCTTTGATTAACGTATCGTTAAAGAAAATCGCTAGGTTCCTTAGCTGAATGCTACTTAGGTTATGCGCTTCTACGGTGATACTGGGATGCAAAGACTGCATCTAGCAAGGGCTTCAGGGTGGCTCAGTTATCGTAAGCTACTTCTAAGTTTGACAAGTTCTTCAAACCCTTCCAGTGGTCAAAAGCTTGAAACAATTCTTGATTTCAAGGTTGAGTTAACTTCATGGACTTTCAGAGCGAGGAATGCCGCTCTCCTATCCGAGTTTGTGTAGTTTATGGGTTTGTTGGTTGCTTCACTTCCCTCACACTGTCTCAGGAATAGTTCAATAGCATACACCTCAAGCTGAAGGACCGAGTTAACTTGAACCATGCCACTTAAAAGGAGCTTTGTCAGTCCTGGAGAAGTCAGCATTCCAAATGTCATTATACTTCCGGGCTGTAGCTTTTACAATGTCCAAATTGGTTCTATTTATTTGGCAAAAATATCTTAAAGCTAAAATTGTTTAATAAATTTTATTATAATTGCTATTAACTCTAAAAATACGGTTTCTTCGTTAAACGAAAGAACAAATCCAAACATGAATGTGCTTGAGCTGCAAAATTAGAAATTTTAGCTTATTTTTTTACAAATTAGAAATTAAAAATAGAACAATCAAAATGTTAGTGCCATTCACCAATTGAGTTAGTGTTAAACAACAACAACAACTAAAACAATATTTGCCTGCGTGCCAGTAAAGTGGGCGTGACACAGACGTCAAACAAGTAGACATACACATCGTCCGACGAGCCGAGGCAGCAAGACATTAATGCAATTTTCGCGTGGCGACGTGTGCGCATCGCCAATCGCCTATCGCCAAACGGTAGCTGTCGTCACAGTCGATGCCAAAAGTGCGCGTATTTGAATTTATAGAATGTTGTTGTTGTCGTTGTCGTTTTTGCCTTAAAACTGTTCGAAATATTTTTCGAAATTTTGTTCGCGTTCGGTAGGCAACAATTGTCGGAGGAGACTAAGCATTTGTTGGGAAAATTTATGTTGCGAATCAAATTTGTTTATCGTGGTCCTCGCGCGTTGTCGTACACTATTTTTGATTGTCGTTTTTATTTATATCGTTGTTGTTGTTATTGCTATTGATATTGACCCAATTTCTCAGCTCACCTCATTTTCGCTGCGTTGTCTTTGTGATGCTGCTTTATATGAACACTGTGTAAAAAGTGTTTTTATTCGCTGTAATGCTGTTTAGTTGTTTGTGTGCGTATATCTATGTATGGCTGTGTTTTTGTTTATTTTTCATGTATGTAAATATTCCTTTTTATTGTTGTTATATATGACGATTACCATTTAGTATCTGCAATTTGCAGGCAATCAAAGTCAATTAATTACCGCTCACATAAATCGAGGTGGTAACGGTCCATATCCAGTTACATATACATACATACATACATATGGAGGGTACATGTAAGTGGTTGGAAGGTGGTAGGTGGCAGACAAAGTGGCAAAAGAAAGGCATTAATTAAGCATTTACCCCCAAACATGTGAGCACACACAGGTACACAAAATCACTGCCTTTCCGTCGGTCATCGCTTTGAGTGTCAAAAGCACGCACTGTCCCTGGTCATTTCGCCAACAAGTGGCCGTTGTTGTTAGATACCTTACTAACATTTACATACTGACAATCTATGAATCTGTGTGGCGATTGTGGGAGCGTTGGTTTGGATTGGTATGCTAGCTATGCATTTGTACATTAGACATATGATTATTTTGTGAAATTAAAAATGATGAAAAACCAACAAAAATAACGATTTTGTAAAATTTCAGTAAAAAAGTTCAGAGAAAAAAATTTTACTGAAAAACGCATTTATACTCGTATGTACATTAGGGTGGTCCAAAAAAAAAGAATTAAAGTCGAAATTTTAATTCTCTCACCCCCTCTATCCGAAAAAAGTCATAATTTATTATTTTGAGATTCAGAAATATATAGAGGTCGCTCAAAGCGCTCAAAGTTTTCCATATATTTTATATGGGGAAAAAACAGGTTTTCGTAGAAATGGTATGGAATTCTTGAAAATCAAAATTTTCCGATCGGAAAACTTCGCTTCTCTTCAGGAGACTTCCAAAAACAATACCCAATTGTTTATTTAACCATTTTCTTTTATTAACTATTTATCTTATAGCACCAATAAAAACCTCCCCCATTTCATTTTTTAATTCTAGTAAAAATTTTGAAGCATTTTACATGTATATGTAATACATACTATTATAAGGAATAGTAGTTACAAAAGTATTTAGACAGTTTTGACGAATTTTCCAAATTTTCCTTCAATTAAGATATCGTTGGAATGAAAATTACGCTTAAGATTGTCGATTTGTGTGTGTGAATTTTTTGTGGAATACAGTACATACTTAAAATGTTTTTAAAATATAATGCTTCAAAAACTATACGCGATAAGCCGAAAATTTGGAAAATTGTGAAAGGTAGAGTTACCCACATTGAGTTAGTTAGCATTTACTTATTTTTTAATGCACACTTTTCTTACCACTACATATGAAGTGTACACATAATTACGAATTGCACGCAAATGGCATCATTAATTTTTCACCTCTTAAAAATTACAAAAACTCACTGTTTTTTAATTTTTTTTTTTACGAACCTATAATTCAAAAGTTATTCAAAAAATTCATTAAAAAATTTTGCAGGCTTAAAGTTTACAAGTAAGTGGTATTAAAATATAAACAAACGATTCGAAATTGATAATTTTTTTTTTTTTCAATTTGACATTATAGAATGGTTCTTGGGAGAGCAATGTCAAATTCAGTCACACTTTGTTAAATACATTTTTACAAATATCATTTGTATCCAAAAGCAACAACCCTATAAACATTCGGACTCATTTTAGAGTTAGAAAAGTCTCAGAATTCTGAGTTGTAACCCTCATTGTGATCTCAAAAAAGAGTCAGAAAAGAGCATACAAGTTAATTATTAAATTTAAATATGCCGCTTTCTGAGTCTTAAAAAAAAAATATTATTTATATTTCTGATTCTTAATAAACTTTTACTCCTACGTGAATTTTGTTATTTTTCTTCAACTCATAGTTCATGACACCAAGAGAGTCCGAAATGAGTCAGTCTCAGAGACTGGTATCAGAATCATATTTATGACGAAAGAAAGACTCATTTTAGACTCACAAATTCTGAGCAATCAGAAAATTTTTTAAAGGGAAGGTTGATATAGTTTAAAACAATGAAAATACCATTTTTTTAGATTTTCCCATGTACATTAGAATGCCCCGAGAATATATGATAAACAATTTTTTAGTAAATTTTGATATGCATACCCTCGATATTTATGCTTTTAAGTGTAGTAAAAAATTTGAAAAATATCCTATGAAATTTTTATTCTTTAATATTCTGACATATATTCATAGGATTTAAATTAAATTAAGATTTTTCAAAACGCATTCCGAATTAAAAATCTTGAGGGATCATATATTTTCTGAGAGGATGATTGAAAACAAAATTTATAACTAATCTTGTTTCGAATTCTTCTTTCAATTGATACCCATATATCTATATTTTAAGTAAACTTTTTTAAATATACACTGCCGGCAAAAAATATTGGCACATCAAATTGTTCACAATATATGCAACATTTTTTTTTATAATATTTTTCCGCCAATTTTTTATAAAAATATAGTTCATTCTACAACAAAAACCATAAAAATATAGTTCCTAAACTTTGTGTTAAACTCGCGAAAATTCGGCAAATTTAAAATTTTTTTTTTAATTTTTTTGAGTATGCAGTTTTACAGCTATCAAATTCTAGTAAAAAAAATCGGAATTCGGAGTTAGTAAAAAATTGATTTTTGAGAATTTTTTTTGTTGAAGGTGTTTTGCATTTTTTTCTTATAAAGTATTTTGGAAATTTTTTTGTATGGAAGAGACTGCGTGAAAAAAATTGGCAAAAATCCACGGTAATGCCTAGCTACTTAAAACTTGTGCTATATTATAATAAAATTAATTGGGAAACAAATCTAAATACTCAAAAAAATTCTAAAAAATTTGATTAAAAATTTGAAAATTTGCTGAATTTTCCTGAGTTTTGCACAAAGTTTGGGAATTCTATTTTTATGTTCTTTGTTGCAGAATGAAACATTTCTTTTTAAAAAAAAATTGCGGAAAAATATTAGAAAAAAATTTGTTGCATATATTGTGAAAAATTTGCTGTGCCAACACTTTTTGCCAGCTGTGTATATATGTATTATAAGTTATGGTCTTTTGAAAAAAATCCTGACGACCTGCTAAAAATTCAAAAACGAAGACATACTAAACAGTAATACATCAAACAGTATGCCCTGTATACTGTAGGGAGCATAGTAATATACCATCTTATACAGATGTAAAATGAGCAAATTAACAAAACATGCGTACTGAATTAAGCTTATTCTCAAGTCGGCACGGGATGCCGTGGTCCGAATTGCATAAAATTTTATTCGAATAGTTTTTAAAACAAAATCAATAAGAGGGTATTCGTTAAAAAAAAAAAAACACTTTTGATTTTTGGGACATTCTAATGTATCTACCAGTTCCCAGTGAGAACTTGTTTTTACCGAATTAAAAAAAAGAAGCTACTTTTGTTGGGTTTTCATCCTCAAATGTATATTTAATTTTGGAAAAAAGTCATAAGTCTAATGTACATACATATCTACGTCCTTATATTTTTATATAGGTACACATATCTACGTGCCAAGCATTTAATTGGGCCATAATGAAATTAAACAGATGCGAGGTAAACAAGCACTGATTCATTGCTATGGAAATTTTTTTTTGCACTGGAATTTCAAATCGCAAACCGCTCGAAAATTAATTGAATTTCCATTTGAATTGCTCTCATATAAAGGAATTTTTATGAATAACTATTCATGCGTACTCGGATATATAAAAATCATAACTGCCATTTCAAGGGATTTAAGGAGATTTTTTCGATAACAGAAAATTTTGCCGAAAATCCTCTTTCACCATTTTGAGGACAGGCCTGCGTTGTCAGCAGGAATGCTTGTTGTGGAGAGAATGGAGTGACCGAGACCCTAGATAAAAGTAGTTGCAAAGAAGCTTCGCATGTGAAATAAAACACTTCCAAAGTCAAATAAGCCGGGCATTAGTAAGACGGGGACCTGCCACGCAGAGAAATCTTACGAAGTATTACCTCTCTGACCAGACTTATCTTATCTTATTGCTACACTTATTGAAACTTGGTGCCTTTTTTTGTCGGGGAGTCCCTTAAAGGCACTTGGAAACTGAAAAGTAATGATGCAGGGTGTAAGGAAGCGGCAGTTGACGGAGTAGGTGGTCAGTGAGGCTGACTGCAACCAGGCTTAGACATTTCAGAATCTGCACTGATACCAAAGCTTCACTTTATTTACGGAACCAACCGCCAAAAGTGTGGACATAATGGAATTGTTTTATTCTGGTTGCCAGATCATAAGAGAGCATTTTGAAGAATGAGAATCCGAATGGGTTTAGACCAGGACCAATACGCAATCGGAGCTACTATCAGAAACTGGGTGAATATTTCACTGAGCAGTGATGGGCGGGTATGTAATGGGGCTAAATTCGTATTGGCATCATTTTTTTGGGGGTGCGAGAGCGTAGTTGAGAGTTGAAAAGGGAAAAGAGATGGTTTTATGAACGGGTCGAGCTTATGTATAAACAAGAACGGTGAACTGATGACAGATGTTCAGAGTACATTTAAAATATTTAGGGAACACTTCTCTAGCCTGATAACACAGACTGCTAAAGTCACAATTGTGGAGTTAGCGAATTCCCCGAGCCCTAAGCAATGATGACGTAAATCCACCATTGAACAGGTATTCATTATACCTCAAGCCTTGGAAAAGACCCGCTTGTGGAGGATCGACATTCACTCTGTCTTAGACGATTGAAAACCCGTTTTTTATATCACAAAGAGGAGTTGCCTATACGTGGGCATGTCTAACTTTGGTATCACCGCAAAATTAATAGAGCTATATAGAGTGACGTTGAGCAAAACCTTTAGCTCTGTTCAAATTGGGAAGGACCTTTATTTAGACAAGGCGATTGACTTTCGTGCGACTCCTTTAGTCTGCTGACATATGCAGATAACATTGACTGTCGGCTGGATCACTAGCCTCGAAGCATTTGAGGAATGAGGATTACGCTCTACAGAATTTGTAGTGCAAATCTCTCATCATGCCCATCTTTTTATACATGGAGTTCGACTAAAAAAGATGATAAGCTTTCGAGGCTTTCGAGAGAATTACTCTACCGAAGAAGATGGAATGACGAGCAGCAAAAAACTTTATATTTAAAGAGAAATGGTTGTCCTCAAATGAATATACATATACAGTGGGCAATTCCTCGCAAGTAGAGTATAACATCAAGCGACCATATTACCAAAGTCAACATGCAAAGATAATAAGGGCATTAGTATAAATATGTAATATCTCAAATAAAAGAAAATTTCTCTAAGAAATCCTTCAACTACTTTCTCTTTTCTTCGATAAACACAAAATTTTTTAAAAATATTTGCATAGCTATTTCAGATTTCATTGCCTTTCAAATTGCCAAACTTTGCCACACGCCCACAAGATTTCAACAACGCGATTTCAGCCAAAAGCAATTTCACATTTCGTTAGACTTTTTCGAAATCTTTTTCTTGCGTTAGATTTTCGCATTGTTTTTATTGTAATAGCACATGCAGTAGATTATTATTTTTTTGCTATTTTTATTTTTTATTCTTTTAAACAAAAGCCAGTTCTTCGTTCTTGGTGTGTGTACATTAAAATTCAGACGGCGTCGCACAAAACCACCAAAAATGAAAATGCACAAAACAGATTAAAAACTAAAACAAAAATAAAAACCGGCTTTTTATACAATTTTTTTTTTCTTTGAAGGCCACTACAATACTTTTTCACGGTTCTTTTCTTCTTCTTTACAATTGCGACAATGCTTCTTTTGGTTACCTGGGCGCACAAAAAGCCGCACAGAGTACACCGACGAAGGCGGTTAGGTCACAAAACAAACACCAAAGGCAAACACGACTTTTACTTTACTCGTATGAACAATGGTTCATATACTACAGATATTTAAGTAGATATATATATTTAGTTTGACTTTTCAGCACACTGCCTCGCTAAGAATGCGCGATTAAAGAATCATTACAGTTTGAGCAACCAAGCGTATGAGCGAGAAACAAAGCACACAATTTGTCGGTGGTTTTTGAACTGAAGGAAATTAAAAGAATACTAGAGGAAATAATGTGCTGGCTCCAAGATTTCTTCTGCTCGCACAAACACAAAGGCAAGCTTTATTAAGTTGGTGTTACTAAAAAAAAACTTGGCAAAAGCTCAAAGTCACTCAATTTTGAGTACGCAACTGTGCTGGTAGCTTTTTTCGTTGAGACTTTTTGTGTGAGTAAAAGCTTCAAATACCCGTTGGTATGTGTATTGGTTGGCTTGTGAGTGCATACGATTTCCCGCATGAGTGAGTTTGTTTTGAGCTATATTATGAGCTCTTTTTTCGCACTCATATATGTTGCATAGCCTACATTTTTTGCATTTCCCTTGTTTTGCTTGGCAAATTCGCAGCCATTGCGAATGTTTGGCGCATTTGGATGGCAGCTGGTTGAAGCCCTTTTGTTTTAGCTATTTTTAGATGCACTCACGCACACTCATATAAATTTATTTACGAACATATGTAAATAAAATTTGTATATACATATTTAGATACTTGGCGCCATTCGTTGCTGCCGTAAAACACTTGGAAGATGATGCAGTGCGCTTGGAGAAAGGCCATTGTCAACACGATATTCAGTGCAATCAAAGAAAGTCGTTGACAATGAATAGTATTTTTTTTTCAGTATGCTTTACTGTCACATTCGCATTGTTCTATCATCATCAGATTGGTTTGTTTTGTTTTGTTTGTATTTTTACATTAGGGTAGGCCAAATTGTTCGGGTGAAAGTTTTTCGTCAAATCGCGTAGTATTTTCGATTTTTATAGATAATTCTAAGAGAAAATGCGCATTTTTAAATGAAAAATTTACACTTTCATCAAATTTTATTTTTTATCATTCGATGGCAGTTTTACAACATGTTCACCTTTTGTTACAACTATGTACGTATATGATACAAAATGTCTAAATTTTAGTTTATAACATTTCTTTACCATACTTACGATGCCAAAATACACCCCACAATGCACACCATATTGACAAGTTGGATTTTATGGATTTCTTAGAAAGATTTTGAGTGTACAGTTTTGTAGTCAACCGAATTGAATTGAAATGAAGAGCCGTTATTTTTTGGCAACTTTTTTCTTCTATACAAAGTATGTTCCATATAAAATATATGGAGAAAATGAGAAACACATTTAACAGCTACTTCAAGCTTGCACTTTATTATACACTAGAATTGAGTGAGCATACTGATAATATTTCTTAAACATCGAATTAAGAAGCTCGAAATTTTGGCCAAAATTTGTTGATTTTTTTTTAATATTGCACAGTTTGAAATTTGGATTTATATGGTTTTTGTAAAAAACACTAATGGATAAATAAACAAGTAAAACAAATTTAAGAAACTTAAATGTATAAATTTTATATAGAAAGTTAAAAAAAGGCGAATACATTGTATGTAAAACAACAAGGAATGTAAAAAACTAAAATTTGTTAAAATGTGATTTTTTCATTTGAAAATGCGCAGGCTCGAAACTCATTACCGACCCATGGTTTCTTTTACACTTTTGCTTAGAATTTCCTGTAGAATCTGAAAATATCATGCGATTTACTAAAAAAAAAAAATCGACCCACCCTAATGTACATACATATAGAGACACAAACAAATGACCATGTTTTTCGAGATAAATTTCTTTTTTGTTATTTTTATATAAAAATATCGTCTAAGCTTTAAACAAAACCTAAGCTTTTTTGGAGCCTACTTTTTTGGCTTTTTTAATAAAAAACCGCAATTTACAAAAACTTGCGATTTACTAAAAAAAATAATCGACCCACCCTAATGTACATACATATAGAGACACAAACAAATGACCATGTTTTTCGAGATATTTTTTTGTTTGTTATTTTTATATAAAAATATCGTCTAAGCTTTAAACAAAACCCTACGCTTTTCTGGAGGCTACTTTTTCGGCTTTTTTAATATAAAAAGCACAATTTACAAAAACTTGCATTTTATTTCATAAGAAAATCACAAAAAAAAAAGTGCAAAAAGCCGTCACAAAAAAAAACTTCTCAAAAACCAACGCGATTTTTTAGCCATTTACACCTCTTTAGACTAAAAGTGCATGGGCTATAAAATTGCATACCCAAAAATTTTCTAAAAATTCAGAATAAAAAGTTGAAATTTTGATGAAAATTTGTTGAACTGTGATTTACACGGTTTTGGTTAAAGTTTAGACGATATTTCTATATAAAAATAACAAGAAAATTTATTTCGAAAAATATTACGAATATTTAAAGAAAATCAACACGTGGTTATTTGTTTGAATATCTCGAAGCGGGTCCGAGTAATCAAGGAATCCAAAAAGTCCCGCGGTAGCCTCGAAAATCCCGAGAATCCTGAAAATCTTCAAGTAGTCTCGAAAATTCCCAAATATTTTCAAGTAGTCTCGAAAATCACTTTCAATCAATCATTTTTTTTAAATAAGATATATATGTTTTTACTACAGATTCGGATTAAACGGATAAAAATACTTAACATTTGTTTGAAACTTTTTTTTTTGGAAGTGCCTTTTTCAACCTCTAAGTGGCCTTCGAACTTTAACTCGTCCTCTACTTCCAAAATGGGGGAAATTTTTTTTATTGATAGAGTATTAATTTTCTTACCTTTTCTAATAAGAAAAAGTTCCTCAATTTTAGAAGGCGTGAGCGGGTAGTCTGGGACACCCTGTATACTTTTGTAAGTACACACTAAATATATAATGCAGCGAAAATAAGTAGATACTATTAATCTCGGTATTTAGTAATATTTACTTTGGTACAGAAATACCTAAATATTTTTGTACTTAGTACTCAGTACATATTTAGTAAATACAATTTTGCCCATCACTTGTTCATAAATACATATGTATGTATGTATGGATATACAGTCATATATACCCATATCCGCTTCTACATAGTCAAGTGTCCTGCGGTTTATTTCCTTTCTATATAATTTTTGTATGCGACACCAAAGTGAGACTTAATTAAAAGTAGAACGACATTTTGACCCCTCTAAATATGGGCTTTGTTACGCATAGTATTTGCCATGAAGCGTTTGTGTATATCTACTAAATATGTACGCTTGTATGTACTTACATTTATATTTGTGTGCCTATGTGTGGCAAGTACAAATTACATCATTCAAAAGCAATGATGTTCCGGAGGAGAGGCCGAAGTTGGTTATAATTTATTTGAAAGTTGAAATAATTTCCATCTGAATAACGGTAAATAGTTGTCGTAGTTGTTTGAAAAATTGTAGCAATTAAATTGATAAAATAACTGAAATATTAAAATAAGGGTATTAAAATAAAGAGGTTTAAGAAAGTTAACTGTGGAAAATATGTTTGAAGCGGGCTGCCACCCATTGGAAAAATTTAATTCAGTGAAATTGATAAGAAAAGGAATATATGTTGAACTAATTCACCTTTGAAGAAAGTGCGCGATATGTTGACTGGAGTTATAAGACTATAAATTAAGTTCCCTTGAGGGAAGTCGATACTTTGCCTACTTTCTAGGTACCTTGAATATATATTAACATTTGTTTGAAAATTTCACTTCACAATGAGGCCATAAAAGTTTTGGGAATGGAGTAACAACACAAAAATACTTTCAAGGCGCGCATCAGTAGGCTATTTACTAGTTCTAATTAAAAAAAATTTAATTGTAAAACGATTCGGTATGCAATTGTTATTCTTAATAGCACTGAGTCGTCTACATCGTCTGTTTGTATACATTTTTTTAATAGATATTGAAAAGAATTTTATATTTATTATCTCTTTCAACTTATATAAATATACGTATACACATACTTAGATAGAATTGACATTTGGAATAGGTGGCAACCCTAGTTAAAAATATATTACAACTAGGGCTTTCTTAAAATCCTTTCTCTTGCCACTCATATTTCAATACATATTCATAAAACTTCTGTATAATTTAACTAAGTTCGACTTTTAAAAGTGGAGGAAACCCCTTTTAAAATTATTTACAAATTCAAATCTTCCTAAGTCATTTTCGTTTGATTCGAACTTCAATTAACGGCTGATTGAAGTTGTATTTGAATTTTTAAACAGATGGCAACCCTCCTACACATAGTTTAAAAATAAATACTTTTCAAAACCGTCTCTTATTATACACATATTTTAAAAATTCCTTTAACTTATTAAATAATTTGAATCTACATACACATTAACACAAATGGCAATCATCTTCAAACACCTCAAAAATATTCTAAATGTTTTAACTAGAGATTTTTTAACGCTCTTTCGTTTGACACTCATATTTTGATATTAAAATAACTTGTGTTTAATTTAGTGGAATTCGACTTTTCAATTAGGTGGCAACAATTTTCCAAATATTTTAAATAATTTCCGTAATTTTTTTTTTAACAGCTGGCAACCATTTTCAAAATCTAAAACCCTACTGTACATTTAAGGACCAAGCTTTTGTACGGTTCGCGTTGAAATCTGGGTAAACAAGTAATCGCGTTGATATAAATGTGGTAATAATAAGTGAAAATCATTTCAATAAATAAATTTTAATTTAATTAAAAAATGTTCTATGGAATTCAGGCGTTGCAAATTTGCACCGAATAGTTGAGCTGAATTAAAAATTAATCTCTGCACTAAAATATTTGTTCATATAGTACTTCAATTTGCGTTTCCATAGCGTTAAACCTTCTCACAGCCTTGCAAAGGATTTCACGTTTACCCATCAAAATCGCACGGCTTTAGATTTTGCATCCCTTTGGCTTTCATTTATTTACTGCCACTTAACAAACACTTCTGTCGTGTAGCCGATGCTAAGCCTTGTTGGGCGTAAGAAATTAAGACTGTAGGCGCCAGGCAGCTTTCATAGCAACAAAAGTCAGACACGTTATACGTATATTTATACGAGTACATTCGCTCACATATATGAATACTTACATACATATATGCATCACACAGTCAGCATCTCCTGCCACATGACAGCCAATTTCGCTGCTCAACAACCAGATGTTGCTTGCTATGAAATTTTGGTTGGGAGAATGGCTTTATTTTGCGTTTGGTTGAGTAGGTATTCGCGGAAAAATAAAGGGCATATCAAGGCTTGTTCGCTTGAATTTTTTTTTTTTTGTACATGAATTTAGAAAAGTGAGGCTGAAAAGTTGGATATAAATGTTTATTGGTTCATGGGCAGATGAATACTTCCGCACTACGTATTAAATTAAAGGTTCCTTAAAACTCTTTCGTTTACCAAAAACATTTTGATATTTTATGTAGTTACATAACTTGTGTATAATTTAACTAAATTCGACTTTTCAAAAAGGTGGCAATGCTCCTCAAAATTATTTGCATCGCAAACCTCTTTTGGTTGACATTGTGATACACATGTTTTTAAATTACCTTATGAATTAAGTTGAATTCGGCTTTGCAAAACCATTTCGATTAATACCCATGAGTAATAATTTATTTATCTAACTAAATAATTTGTATTTGTACTTCTAATAAGTGGCAAACCTTTTCAAAAAACTAAAACCTTATTCCACTTAATTTTTGATAATCGAACGAACAATACAGATGTGACGGCGTGGTGTTAAATCATCTCCGAACTCGATTGACAAGTTTCACTTTCAAAATTGAGCAATAACGCCCTTTCAAAAACTACCAGCGGCAACGATATGACATGATGAAATTTGCAAGCCAATTCGCCTCTCGATTGGGCTTCGTGCAAGCAACAGGCACCATGGCGTATGAGTGCTCATGAATTATTCAACTAATATTACTCATACGCCGCACCAAACACTTCACTAACTCAACACACGTCGAGCACTGCGATATTAAGCCGCTCAGGAATATGAAACATACCAACTACAAATTTAAGTAAAAAAAAATTATTTAAATATTGCTAAAAAATCTTCCGAAATTATGTTAAATTATGTATATCAAAATTAGCCGAGAGTCATTTATTCTTTGCAACATACATATACAGACGTACATATGTATATCCACTTATATACACACATATACATATAAATATACAAATTGATATGTCCACAGCTGGTATTCTCAAAAACTGGAATATCTCTATTATACTGCAACATTGAGCTATTAAACACTTAAGAAAAGTGATGGATGACGCTTGCAACATTGTAAAGATATGTATGTAAGTTGTAGGTAATTGCTCTTTGTACATGGTGACTTAGAGGTTTATACGCTCTGTTGAATTCAAATAAAATAACTCAATCGGCTAAATGAAAAAAATAAAAAACAAATACTAAACCATAGGAAATTTCTGGAATCATTAAAGAAAAAGAAGGAATTTGTTTGAACAACGCGTGACATACAAATACTCTGGCGAAATGTAAGTTGAGCTCACTTCACTGACTGCCTGTTGGGCAAAAAAAAAAGTAGATGTTTACGTCAAAGGGACATCTTTGACTGCTTCGTTGAAATTTTTCGCTGGTTTATTAATAGTTGTCAATAATTCCATAAGCGTAAAATAACAGCAATCGATATTTATGCTTGGGTGGGCTGACCAAATTATCAATGAATGCACTTAAGTTATATATATTTGGTATTTTTGATGTTTTTTCGAAATCAATTGTTCTGTTTCTCGACTATTCATGCTTTTTAAACAAAAACTTTGCCAAAGCAAATCTTCGAATTTCTTTAAACTGTTATTCACAATAAAGTTCTATACTCGGAGTTTTGCTTGCACTAAGATTGCAGACACGTAAAAGTGTAAACAAAGCAAACTATGAAATTCACATTGTTTTTTTTTTCTCCGTAATACTCCGTTTTTATAGTCTTGTTGCGAAAACAAAATTGTTTAATAAATTGTCGCTTACGATATAGGCGCAAATAGTGCTCAATATATTTATTCGAAATTGCCAAAAAAATTTATCGGTAGGAAAATCTTTAAGTTATTCGATAAAATTCGATTTCAGGCTGCTTATTTAAAAATGTCGACTGATGTATTAACAAAAGTTATCGATAAATTTATCGGTAGCGTTATCGATAAATATTTTGAAAAATTTATAAAAAATTCTATAAAGTTAACTTTTTATGAATGAAAAAAAAATATTGCGATTTCTTTTTAAATCACTTCAAGTTAATATACAGTTATGCACAAAATAATAGGGTCACGACATTTTGACCAGCCTTGGCTATTTTTCTTGTGTTTGTTTAATGTTTATTATTATTTTTTTTATTTTTTTGTAGAAATGCAGGCCGTTATCGGACAAAAGTCATACAAATCTAAATGTCAAACTTTGTAAAAAAATTAGCACACTTCAGATAAATTTTACAACAACAGCAAACTTTTTCTTAAGAAGAAAAAAAATTTTAATATATTTTGTAGGGATGAAAATGCATGACACTGTTACCAAAAAAAAAAAAAATTGGTAAAAATCAACGCGAATTCTTAGCCACTTGAGACTTGAACTTACTTACATACTTGCAGCTTTTTTAGAAATTTTTAATAAAAGGTTGTGGTTGTTGTAAATATTTGTTGAATTTTTCAAATTTTTCAACAAAGTTCGAAATTTAGATTTATATGGTTTTCGTCAGATTAAGAGCTGCGTTCTTATAAAAAAAAAATTATAAAAAACATTAAACAAACAAAAGAGAAATAGCCAAAACTGGTCAAAATGCTATGTCCCTAATATTTTTCGCGCGACTATGTATTTTAAGTGACTACGAAAAATGTTTAAGAAAAAGAAAACTACTATTTCTCAGTATGTCTTTTTGGCTTCAGTATATAGAAATTACTATAGTTTAAAGCCATTCAATCCACTTGCTAGGACCAAAGAAAATTCGTTGAAATGTTAATCGATTGCTTCAATTTGAGCTTTGTTACTTAGCTGATCGATTTTTATAACAGTGCACCGCAAGTTTTTAGAAGTACTGTTGACACTTTCTGGTAGGGGAACTATAAGCCCTGCATTAAAAGACCCGGCAATTTTCTTTAATCCATCAATAATTAAGCGGTTAAAATGGACTATCTAACGGCCAGTTGATGTGCGGATCGCCTGACATTCTTAAGTTAAATTTAAGTGTAAATGGTTATGCCTAAGCACGCCATAATCCAATTTAGATCCATACCGGAAATTCTTTCAACAATTTTCTAACATTTTCACTAATTTTTATGTCAGCATCAGTTAAATTATAAGATGTACTAATTCGCTTTGAAGATGATATCCTAGCAGATGAGACATTTGCTAATGATTTGCGAAAATCTCACCAACATTTTCACCGAATAAATATTAACTGTTAGCTTTTAAGAGGAGCAGCATGCTAAAAGCTTTATGTATATGTAGTCAGAAAGCATGGCCACTTATGGTGTACAACACTTATTTCGAGTAGGTGTTCATGAGCAAAACTTAACAGCGAAATTTGTTCGTGGTAACAGCCAATTAAATATATCTACATATATATACGTAAAGGTATGCTCATCATTGTCATAGCTTTTGCAACTACATACACATATACATACATGGTTGGTTACGTGCTGCAGGCAAATGACGGCTGTGGCTTCATTTACCAAGGACGGCGCGATTCACGAAAGTGAAAGAAAGTGAAAATGCCACCAAAACCAGAAAAAGTAGAGAATAGACTCAAGTGAATGCAGTGCAAAGTTTTCTTCATTAATTTGCATTGAATCACAAGCCAAAATCTTAGTTTCGGTTGCACAAAAGCTAAGAATAAAAAAAAAATATCACCCAAGCAAGCTGTGGAATATTTAATTCTTTTGTTCCGACCCAGACTAGGCCAGGTTTTATGCGCATACTTTGTTGTAAGCCATAGATAAATAACATATATCTTTTAAGTAATAGTGACATTCTACAAAAACTTTTTTTTTCTACAGTTCTTATGTTTTCTCTCAAAGGAGATAAGATTGAATCTACATAGTTCAAACTAACAACATTCACTATGCAACACCAGCCGACGCAACTATGAAGCCGTTTGCTGTACGTACTCAGGCATGACTCTGAATTGCGTTACATTTCCAATGTGCATTTGAATAACGGCTGTGTAAGAGAATGAATGGAAAATATTATTTATTTTACGGTGCCAGGGAAAATGAAACGGAAGCGGAAATGTATTATTAATGCATAAAGGTGAAAAGGAAGGTGATCAACAGATATGAACACAGATAAATGTGTGCACCACCCTGCGAGAAATGTAGCTAACTATAAGTTAACTTGTAGTTGATTAGGAAGGAACTAAATGGCCAATATTATCTGTATATTTTCTTTGAGAAAAGCTAACTATATTTCTATGGCGATGGCCGCGAATTAGTGAAAGGTGATGTTTGATACCTCTGCATTAGATGCCAACTAAATTGTAACCAACTACTTTTGAACAAATATGGAAAAATAAAATATTTTTTTCTTTTTTTTACTTTTTTATTTATTTTTTGCCACGCCTATCATATATTATATATCATTGGAAAGCTTAGCAAATAAACTATCGAATAGTGCATTGTTTATAAAATTTAAAAAAGAAAAAGTAATTGCAAATTTTTTGCAAAAAAAGTTACCATAGTAAAAGTTCCAATCGGTCAGAAAATTTTGGATTTCCAATCATAAGTGTCGCATCAGAACTAGAAATTTTTAGAAAACTTCTGATTTTAACCGCGACAGAAAAAATTCTTTGTACACGTTGGTTACTAGTAATCATAGCAACAATGTAAATTTTTTCTTGGTACACTTGGCAAAATGTGACCCGTATACGCAATTTGGAACTGAATTAATTCAAAAAGTTTAAATTGTTTAATAATAACACAGAGCTGATCGCTATAACATTATTTCCTGTAATCACAAACTCACATTCAAATTATTCAATTGAGTATAGGTTTTTGAGAAGTTTTGGCTTGAGACGCTGTAATTCTCACCGACGAATAACAAGACAACCTTTTAGTTTTATTAATTTTTTCTTTTTACTTTTCATGACGTTTTGTAACACCCGAAGCATATCGCTAGCTTAGAGTGCAAAGTTGCTAAGTCCATTTTTTTCAATTGTACAGGAGGCACAAAAAACGTTCCTAAGGAATTTTCTTTAAGTATTATGCAAAACTTTGAATGCAAAGTTTAGCGTTTTTCATTTACCCTTTATTAAAAAAAAAAANTATGAAAAATTGCTGAAATGAGTTTAAATTTTGTGATAAGTAGTGTCACATCCTTTTTTACTTTTCCCTCCCTGCTGCTATTAACTTGCAACATTAATAAGCTGCGGAAATCCAAGTTTGCTTGATTAAGTCTACAAACCGGAAGCAGTTCAACCCCACACGCTGTAAATTTGAAAATTGCTTGATTTAAATTTAATAGCAATTAAATGATGTCTGCACTTGTCTGTTTCAACCGACAAAAAACGCGCTCCCTGAAGGAGTGAAAAAGGCGCAAGGCACAAGGCAAATTACAGACATTAGATATGTACATAAATAAATATGTGATTATGTAATGAACTAGGCGATGCAAACGTAAGTATATAACTGTAAATACGTATGTATGCTTATCTATACAAGCAGCTCGGTTTACATGCATACTTGACCCTTGAACGTACTACCGCACTTCACTGCGACTTAAGTGAGTAGATATACGTATGTACATATGTGTGTGTGAGTATTTCAATTCACTACCTTTCATGTACTTTTAAATTCACACGTGCGATATACATACATACTCGCAGTTACGACTTTTGGCACTTATAAGCAGCTATTTAACTTTTCAACAACTATTATGTTTGGATAACAAGTCAGAAGGATATCGCCTTGATGATAAAGTGAGTTGCTTACAAGAAAAAAAAGTAAGAATATCTACCAGTGAACGAACATAACAGTTATTGATGAAAACTGTTATAGAAAAATTCACTATGAAGGAAATGTTCTACAACTAAGTGATACATACCAATCAATTTCTTGTTTCACTCAAATTTGAAAATACATTTTTATTTGCAATTTTTATGCAAAATTCAAAAAATAACAATAATTTTTGATTTTTATATTATAAATCCAAAATAACAATTATTTTTATATTTCTTAGATAACAGTTATTGAAACATTTATTTATAAAAGTCATCAACAAAAATTAGTCAGTGACTTTTACTGTTAAAAGTCATCAATATAAATCAATCACGGACTTTTATTTTTTAAATCATTCGTGTAAAAGTCATTAACATTTTTCGCAGTTAAGAAGGTGTTGGGAAACGAAAGTTTACTACGACGTAAGTAAATGACTTTCATAAGTATGATTTAAAAAATAAAGGTCGGTGACTGATTTTTATTTACGACTTATAAATAAAAATCTTCGATAACTGTTATCTAAGACATATAATTTACAAATCAAAAATAACTGTTATTTTGGATTTATAAAAGAAAAGTGAGAAATAACAGTTATTTAAGGAGTAATTAAATAAAAGTCAAAAAATAATTCTTAAGGAGCGATATTTTTTAATAAAAGTTGTAGCTGTTACGGTCTCTGATTTCTACTACTAAAGTATGTAGGTGATTTTCCGACAGGTATGTGTTTTAATGTGTATATGTATATGTCTAAAGTTTATTTTTGAATGAATATTTACTACACTTGTTTTATACATAGATTTAGTATTCACTCTCATTTCGTGTGCATGTTTATAAACGAAGGAGAGTAAATATTTAGCGCCGAATAAATGCATGTATGCACTCGAACGTAAATTCTTCTCATAGTTTCTCATGAAGTTTTTCTTTAAGTCCATACTTGTAAATAATTTAGCTATTATCTAGTACCCTTCAAGAGATAAAAACCGAGTGGTGGTTTTAATTAACATGTGCGGTTTTGTATGAAAAATCTATATAAATGACATCAGATAAATATGAACATACATATTTACATATGCACACTTATGAGTTACACAGATGAGATGAGAATATTACGTATACGCCATGTACGTATGTACGTTCGATTTAACTTTTTCGTGATAAATACGGGGACCATCCGTACTTTATTTCAAAGGACAGTCCCTTTTATTATGATCCTGTCCTTTGAATTTATTTATTTATCTAAACGTCTATTTTGTCTTTTATGTGAAACTTGTTTTTTGATAAGATAAGATAAGCGCTTCTTGTTCCTGCAACTATGGTAGAAATCATTAGAGAGCAAGACTTTTCGCACTTCGTGTATTCCGATTATACCATGTCCATTGATAAAATTAAGCATATCTAATGGAGAAGCGATCAAGAAGAACTAGAGACTCAGATCGGTTTCCACAAATTCTTGGCCAACAAGATTGTTGCACTGTAGATATTAAATGCCAGCCTTGTTTTCAGAGTATACAGTGATAGAGTATTCTATTACAGACGAGCAGCTTCTTTATACAGGGGAGTCTGAAAAGTTTTGAGCCTATGTACAGATGTCTACAGAGTATGGAAAGTGTGGACCTTCAAGACCTTCATTGCTATCGAGGGAGGTTGTAAACATTTCAGCCTACCCTGGTATATCTTAATTAAGCTTGAAAGTAACCAAAGTAGTCTGGTAGATGCGGGCTAATGCTTAGAAGTAGTAATACGGACTGGGTGTTGCTGCCAAATTTTCTACTAAGTTTGGAGTCATCGCTGAAAATTGAAGCGGAACTAGAGTCTCAATCTCACTTCAGCATCGCTATCAGCGACCATAAAGTTCTCCGGTGAAAACGTTTCAAGCGAATCGGATCTACTTTAATACTTGTCATGCAAATGCTTGTCGGCTTAATATATCTTACGCAGCTTCAAGTATGTTTTGCTTTAATTTGATATTTTGAGTCATAACGGTGGAGATTAGTGTTGCCATTTTAGCTGTTTTCCGCTTAGATTTAGCTATTTTTATTTGGATTTAGCCGGAAAATTGCTGTTTTCTTAGCTTTTCCTTTAAATTATTTATTTTTTTTGGTCAAAATATTAATTGCAAATTTAAATACATAGTGTTAAAATTTTTAATGCAATTTTTAGTGTTAGGTAGGGAATGAAAGGCAAAGACAAATGCCGTCCTAATATTTTACATCAACAAGTTCTCATTTTAAAGATGTGCCATCCTAATGTGTATACAAATATTCAAATTCATCTGCATCTAAACGCAAAATCTAATCAGGGGCGCGAAAAAGTACGCTTTGCGATGATGAAGTACAAACATATCGGACATTTTTTTATTTTCCCCCTTCAGAAAACACAAAGAGGCGCTTCCGAGGCTTCGACTTTATTCGATATCTGCGTGCGTTTTTCAGCTCTTTCGACACTCACATCAACTTCAGGAATGAGGGAAGCAGTAGTTGGGGCTAAATGCCACACCGAAGCCATAAGTGAAATTTTGATTTCGGCTTGTTTAGCTAATTATTATTTTTTTCTCATTTATCCTATTCTCTGAAAATGTTCAGGCAATACTAGTTGTGATGGGTAGTAAATTTTTAACTGTCATTAATATATATGTGATAAAGTAGATACATAGTTCATGGGTCAAGCGGGGAAGTTTAACGTATTACCTACATAAATAAGTACACTAAGCATAAGATGAAACGAAAACATACGTATATTCAACAACAATATTCAGTAGTAATTTGCCTCCAGCGTGCAAAAAATGTAAATATGCACTTACATAAATAGGTTTGCACTTTTTTTGTTGTTCTACGCTTGGACTTTTGTTGCTTCGCTTAGCGGCGTAGATTAGAATATTTCTTGCCTGGGCGACTAAAGAAATTTAATCCACCATTATTGATGTCGATACAACGAACATGAGTATATACATTAGGGAGGTCCAAAAACAGAGTAAAGTCGTAATATCCCAATTTTTACTTTGAAATCAAGAAATATTTAGAGGTCGCTCAAAGCGCTTAAAGTTTTCCAAGTATTTTTGATGGAAAAAAAACAACTTTTCGTCGAAATGGTATAGAATTCTTGAAAATCGGGAAACTTAAAATGGTAATACCAAACTATCTATTATACTAATTTTTTAATACTAGCGATTTGCATTGGTCTCCCATTGAATTTTTTGAGGTTTTTAGGCGTCTTATAAAAAATAGCTAGTAATGGAAAATGAGCATAGAAATTTCGACTTTTCTTTTTCTTATGCATTTTTGAACCACCCTAATATACATACTCATCTGAAAAATAAGTGTAAATACAAATACAAATTTATATATGTTTATATACATAGACGGTATGCCAATTTCGTTCTTTCTATTAAGCCCACAGGGAAACTGATTTATTTACATCGATACTATGCTAAATGTAAATGCTTTCTTAAAGCGGAAGCAAGTAGAGGAAAAATGTAATCAAAAAGAATTTGTAAGCAAAAATAGCTGAAGCGGAAAATTTAAATTAAATTTTAGAACCAAAGGAAAAAAATCTACTGCTGGACTCCTTCCGCTATTCACTGCAAAGTACGACCAGCTGAGATCCAAGTGGGCAGCAGTGGCAAATATTTAAATATAAGAAAGTGTGTTTATTGTGTTCTTTGCCTCTACTACGAGTAACTATATATGTTACTATTAAATATTTAAATTAATAAGACAAATGTTTACATACAATGCTATTTCATTTAAATTCTATTAAGTGGCTGACGCGGTTTGCAAGATTGTGGTTTGAAAAAGTTTTATATTGAGCAAAGACTTGTTTTCAAAATTTGTTAAAAAAATTAGAATAAAAAAAAACGTGGTTCAGTTCATTTTTTTAGAGATTCGATTTTTGCCACGACCATCATCCAACTTTTTTCCAATGGCAGACGCCTAAGGGCAGACAAACCTCCGAGTGAGCTTCTGCCGTGAAAAAGCTTCTCATAAAATACCAAATAAAAAATTAAAATAAATTGTAGGCTCTTCCAATTCAAGGCGCACATCACAAATTGACGTAGAATGTCGGCCAAACACTTAGCAAAATATGTATGTAAGCGTCAAGCGTCAAGCGACAAGTAAAATGAAATCATGACAACTGTTCCTTTCCAATTCATTTAATGTCCTTTTTTTGTTATTCATTGCGCCACAAATGATCAAACACGCACCACAACAACAAATGGGCTATAAAAGCAAAAGCAACAACAATATGTTGCTGAGGAATACATAACAGACGGAATAATGGAAACATGACAGGTGCTGAATGGATTCGGAGCGGAAAAAAAACGTGCTGGCTTCTCTTTTCGTTTTTGGTTTGTTTAAGTACTTTTTGTCTGCGGTAGGAAGAAGCAAAGGAAGTAATTGTATTTGCTATAGATGAGCATATATACATACACAAGTCCTGTGGAAATTCCACAACAGTAAATACAAATAATTGTTTTCGAAAATTAAGTAAAAGTAAATTTGCATTCTGCAAAAAAAAAATAAAAATTGAAAATCATTTCAAGCACGAGAGGCGCTACCACGTAGAAAAAGAACTGAATGTGTATAAAATTTTTCGGAAAATATTTGGGAGCCTTGGTAGAAATATTGAGCGTTCTTTTCTTAAACGGAATATCGGTATAAGTACGTATACGTACGTATACGTACGTGGTAAGCGCGGTGGCAATTTCTGCTGAACAAAGCAACGCTCTAGCACGTCTGAGTTCATATCAAATGCTTACAAAGTAATCGCAAACGGGAAACGGGTATTCCACCAAGAGTTGGAATATCTACGAATAGTGATTTTTGCCCAAGGCTTCGCACATCAACCTACCACCAACACTGCTTGCTTTATAATTTGTTAGACTACCATCAGAGGCGTTTCTAATCGACGCTTTGCTCGATGCTCTTTGTTCGCCGCTCCACTATGCTTTTAGCCCAAGAGGGTTAAAACATAGACAGACGGCAGCGTTGATCCGGATAACTCACTGCTCTTGATCCTCATTAAGTCCTGCATCTAAAAGCTTTCACAGACGTCAGCATTGAGTCCGAGTTGATCCGGATCAACTGCAGTTAATTCCCGAGTAGATCCGGATCAACGCTGCCGTCTGTCTATGCTTTAATCCCCAAAATGCATGCGGATCAGGCAAATTTTCGATGACAACACTGGGCAAAACGGTTAGCTATTTTCTATAGTAGGTACAAGTAAAACGGTGTTCACATGAGGCGATTTTACATGCAATTTTAGAGGCGATTAGTTGAATCAAAAGGTGGCTGCCCCCCAACTTTATTGGAACTGATAAGTTGAAAGGCCGTTGACACCAGGCGATTGTTTTTTTAAACTATAAGTTGCCTGTAAAATCGCCTCATTTAAAGACCGTATAAGCAGACAAAGCAGACGAGTGCTGCATACTAAAGATTCGTAGAGCCCAGGTTCGATAATCGTTTGGATAGATTGCAATTTTTTTTTGTTTTTATTATTTGCAACTATTTTATTGAGCTTGAGGTGGTTTTTTGTTAAAATTCTATTTTTAGAGTATTTCAGCTTTAAGTTATTTTTTTGTTTTTTTTTAATATCTATGGCTTTTAAAAAACTATATTCAAAAATTTTATTGATTTTTTATTATTTATTTAATTTTTTAATGAAATTTAATTTATATATTTTATTTTACTTTATTTTATATTCTTAATTTCAATTTTCGCAGTTAGATTTTGTTAAAAAAGCCCCCAAAAACTATAATCACATTTAAAAAAATAAAAGTAATAGTTATAGTTAGGGGTAACGTCGCTTGTTCGTATCCACGAAGGTGAAGGCGAAAACAAAGTGTTATTTAGCATATTGAAATTTAAGTGATTTATTAAGAAACAGTGGTTAATTTTCGCTTAGTTTTCGCCTTCAATTACGCGTATATGAATACGCGACGTTACACCGAGGGGACTGCACCGTCGGCATCGGCCAGGCCTGGTTATGATTGAATAAAGTAAAAAAAATATGAGATTAAAATTCTACCGGCAGTTTATCGATTTTCCTATCGATTTTGTTATCGATATTTTTTTATCGATTTTTGTATCGATATTTTTATCGGTTTTGTTATCGATATTTTGATGGATGTTACTATCGATTTTGTTATCGATAGAGTATATAGATAAATAATAACATATATATAGTTAGAACGAACAGGGTAGAGGTAGGGATCTATGTAGATAGAAAAAACACAAAAAATATAACCTTAAGAAAAAGCAGTACATACGTATATTGGTTATGACACAAACTAGATAAGTAAAGTACATAAGTATCACTTCTCCAGTGGGGCCCGGGCGCACTTACTTTTTTACCTTTTGGGGGTTTTTGGGATATCTTAAAATTTTTTTCGGGATTCTTAGTATTTTTAAAATTTAACCGTCCTTCAAACACATTTTTTCAGAACAAAATTTCTGTTTAAAGGGCAGATAAATTTTAAAACCTACTTGAGAAAACGGCCGTTATTGTTTTAAATTTTTTTCAGGATTGTTCGTGACCCTGAGGGCTATTACCAAAATTTTTCCGTATCACTTGTTTTTTACTTTTCTAGAAATTTGTAAGTTTTTAGGATTGTTATCAGCTCATTAGGCCTTTTTCGGTATTTTTTAAGTTTTGGAGTTATTCGAATTTTTAACAGAATTTTAGTATATTTTTTGCGAGTTCTCTGGTTTCCCTGTGTTTTGCATTTTTTTTGTTGGTCTTTTCCTGGTTCTTTATTTGTTTCCGGGACTTTTTCTGTTTTTTTTTTTTGTTACTTTCATGGTTTCCGGGACTTTTTCTGTTTTTTTTTTTTTTGTTACTTTCATGGATATTTAGGAAACTTTTCGGGATACTTTCGCGACTTTTCGTAGTTTTTCAGAAATCTTACAAAGTTTTTCATGACTTCTTGGAGACTTTAAACCTTAACTTCACTTTTTATGAATACCTAACATATAAAGAGGAGAATAGTTACTACTTATTTTTTAATTTAAAAATGTCGAGCCTTAACCACCAAAATTATGTAAGCGAAATTTTTTATGAAATCTTATTTTTGATGCAGAAATACATCTAGCTGCTCTAGGAACACTTCTACATCAAAGAGAAAATTTTGATTATAGGAAGCTGGTAACCTAGCTTGTGTTTGTTCCCCCCGTAAGGCAAACATACTACACACAGCCAACTTGGGATCCTTGGACTGCATCCCCACAATTTTCCCGCTAGACCTCCTCCTCAGGTGTTTGGAGTCCAGAATAGGTCGCAGATACTTCACTTCTGTGGCGACGCTGATCGCGACCCCATCCAAGGTCAAGTTCCTTATCCATATTTAAACCCACATCCGAACATCGTCTGTTTGCCCTCATTAGTGAGTGTTTGCAGGAATTCGTCCACAACTTAGCTTTACAGGGGCGGAGATAACACTCCTATTTGAGGGCAGCCCCTTGTCGGTTGTAGTTGAACGACGCTGCCGCTGACTTCGGCTTCACCAATCCTGGTATGTAACAGCCAAGATTTCCATCTGCGGACGGTTGCATTCCTCAATTGACCTATCGACTAAAATATCAAAGAAGGAGAGCACTGTCTTTCCACACTCAAAGGCCTATTGTACTTTCGTAGTCAGGGCGTAAAGCGCAGTGTCTGTAGAACTACCCACTTTGCACGATTGCCGGTCGGAATCCAAGGGTGAATGTTTTAGACAGTTGCACCTGATGGAATCGTCGAAATGTATAATCTCTTTTACTTTACTTCGGGATAAAGACAAGCCGGGATCTCTGCAACACCTCGGTAATTTGTCTTATATCGAATTTCAATACCATTGAAAATGCATACAGAAGCAAAGAACTTTCGTATATTTTCGATTCTCCCGTTTTGAAACTCTCCTGATTTAAGTACGTTTTTATTTTGATCACCGTTTTACTTGGAATTACTCTTTTGTCAATTTTTGCACTTTTTTATATGCACTACGATTTTTTTTTTGTCTATCACCATTGTGGCTTCTCATAATTATGCTCGCACCTACAGACTCCCGGGTGTCTAATGGTTTACGCAAAGCAACAACTAAGGATTACGAAAACAGGAAAAAAAACACAAGCACAAGCCTGAATTATTTTGATCTACATACGTACATATGTACATATGTACTTAAATAAGAAAAAAATAAAAAAAAGAAAACGATAGTTACTCACATTTTTTTACGTATTTTACTTTTTCGCCTCAGCTTGAGTCCTTTTTATTCACCTTTATATTCAAAAATATGAATGTACTATTTGCATTTTCCCATTTATTGAATATTGATTAGAAATCACTAAGTCGCGCGCTTTTTCTGCTCTTCAATTTTTATTTTCATCTTTTTTCTTTTCCTTTTTTTAGTTGCTCAGTTTGCCTCTACACCTAAGAACACTTCTACCGCGACACATTACGCGTCAACAACAGACAATACAGCGAATTCAACTGAAATAGAAAGTAAAGGAAATGTTGCAGCTTAGCTGCTGATGCCGACACATAGAGCTGGGCGTCCAATGAGATAGGTGGTAAGCAACACAGACAGACAATGCTGAACAGGTATATGGGTCAATCTTAGTTGAGTGTGTGTGTTTGAGTTAGTACTCATTTTCTGCGCTCGAACAACAAGTGCGTCGAGTTGCTTCGAGAAATTGAGTGAAAGAAAGTTCATTCGAATCCTTGGTGAGTGGATTCGTGGCAAGCGTTACTCATACGCAGTGTAGTGCTTTCAAGGGCAGTTTGGGCGACACTGTAATTGAAATTTGCCGATTTGTATTTGGTCCCTTACCGTTTCAGGTAGTGCATTTTGTTCAGAAACAAATATTTGACAGCCACTGTAATCGTATTACCATTTGGTTTGTTGGTTGTGGAAGCACTGTAATAGGTTTGGGACTTTGCTTGAAGCAACACTGTGAGTTTTAAAGTGGAGGCGAAAAAATAACACTCAAGCATAGCATGAAAAGTTAAAAAAAAAATTATAATATTTACAGCACAATTAATTTACACAAAGTAAATACAAAATTAATTAAAGTTAAGTATAAAATCTATGTATGAAAATGAAACGAAAAAAAAATGTTAAGAAAGCTAAAGATAATAAATTAAAAGAAAATAAATAAATATAACGAGTTAAAATAAACTGAAAAAATCATATTGATTAAAATATATAAAAAAATTGGAAGTGGTGCATTATAAAAAATAACAAAAAGTTAAATGTAACTAAACAAAACTGTTAAAAAAATTAAATTAAAACATGTAAAATAAATAAAAATAAAATTCTTAAAATTTAATGAAAACATGTAAATAAGAAATTAAGTTAAATAAAAACTTGTAAAGAAAAGTAATTATGCTAAATAAAAAAATTTTTAATAATATTTAAAAAATCATAAAAAAGGAAAAACCCAAAAATTAAATTATGTGAATAAAAATATATTGTTAAAAAATATATAAAATAAAATACAAAAAGAAACTATGAAAGAAAACTCAATTAAATTTAATATGTAAATACATACTTTTGTAACCCATTTTAGTCTAATAAAATGCAAGTTTGAAGTCGCTAAAAATTATCATTGATTTTTGGGTTTTTGTTTTGTGGAGGTTTTTTTTTTTATATAAAAATGGATTTTGATCATGCGTCCTTAAAAAAAAACAATTCTAAAAAATTAACGGTAATTTTTAGCGACTTGAAACTTGCATTTTATCAGACTAAAATTTAATGGGCTACAAAACTACATAACCGAAATTTTTTTAAATATTGTGATAAAAAATTATGTAATTTTGATATAATCATTTTTTAGTTTTATTAATTGGGTGCATTCCAAAATATCCAAATACAAAGTATCAGTCTCTTTTATTTCTAAACCTCAGTAGATTTTAATGCCAAATGTGCGCAACGGCTGTGAGATGCTAGCTTTCAACTAGTTTGCGCAAGTTAGACCTTTTCTTCTAGTTATTTATTTATGTGAATTTTGGTATTTTGGTAAAAATAAATAAATTAACAAAAGTTGTACACAATATCGTTTTGAATTTCGGTGTTAATTAGTTGAACGCAGGTGTACGTAATTAAAAGACACCTGAAATGAAAATGTATATTAAAAAAAAAGTGGTAAATTATCACAAATATAAAAACTATAATGTGATGAAAAAAATAGAATAAACAATTTGAATTATATGAAAACATATGTTAACAAAACAAAGTTATGGAAAACAAAATATATACCTTATAAAACGAAAAAAAATCAGAAAAAAGAAAAATATAAAACAGAAATTAAAAGAAATTAAATAAAGGCAATACAATTAAATTAATTAAAAGCAAAATATCAAACAGAACAAATAAATAATATAACTAAATACGGCAAAATAAAAAATAAAATAAAACAAAACGCATAATATTTAATAAAAAATTTGAAATTAAAATTAATTTTTGTTAAAAAAAGTTGACAAAAATTAAAAAGGAAAGTAAAAAAAAAAAATATAAATATATATTAGAAAAAACGCATTCACATAAAAGTGAATTGCATAAGTCTAATAGAAAAGGCGGAAAAAGTGTTTCATTTAAATTGTCACATTTTTCTTCAAAGCATCTTTCAACACAGTCATTAGGCACACAAAAATATTTCCCGAAGTATTTAGTTCAAATTTTTTGTGTGACATAATTTAGGTGCCTGATTAAGTGCAGTGACAGCAAACAAAAGACAAATAAATTAAAAAAAAAATGTATTGAATAGCGGGGAAGCTAAGCAGAGAAGGAGGAAACGAAAATAGGTACTTTTATGTATACATAAAAAAATTTCCGGCAAGCTGACAGAACGTTTTCTTAAATATAAAAACATATGTGTGTATGTATGTATGTATGTATGTGTGTAATAAATTTACATATGTATATGAAAATATTTAAAAATATACGCTTGATTAAATAGAAATGATTTGATGGAAGTAAATGGAATAAAAAGAGGCAACAAAGAGAAATGGGCTAACAAAATTAAAACAAAATTTAAGGAAATAAAATATGGATTAAATTTTCAACTGAAATTAATAACAAATAAATTGCGTGCCATACGAATTGAACATCAACTTTACATATTTCCCAGTTTTTCATAGAATTTCAACTGAATTTCACACCTTAAACCAGTTAATTGCATACTTTATTTACAAAACGTATACCATCAAATACTTAAAGTCACATTTTGCGCATTTTATTTATGCAATTTACCGCTCAATAATTCAATTCTGTTGCATTTGTAATTTAATTATTTATTCAAATTGGCTTAATCGCGCGTGACACGGACAGTTGAATGCTTTAAAGTTTAAAGTGTATTTTGTAATAAATGAGAAATGTTGTGATAAGTATGTGTTTAAGTGTATACATGTACAAAAAAATTAAATAAATAAATATAAAAACAATATGGAAAAGGTTACATAATAACCAAGCGAATGACATTCCGACAATCGCGCGTCAAACGACAGCAGTCAGTCATTCATCCATAATGGCAATCGCTACCCTATCAGTTGAAGTGAACAAAATAATATACATACATATATCGATAACCAAATTGGATTAAATTTATATACAAATAAAGATACAGATACAATACATAATTGTATTTCCATACATAGATCGCACGCATTCGCTAAATAATTACGTACAACAAGTCGAAAGAGTATATAAAAATAAATACTTACACAGTATGTACGTATGTATATCAGTGTGTATAGCGCATCACTGTAATTCAAAGTGTTCAGTAATGTGACAAATACGTATGTAGTATAAATAACAATTTCATCGTTAAAATGGCATTGCCTGCGGCCAAATATTAATTTCCTTTCTCTGCTAGCTTTTAACCATTTCTCACTTACTTCAACAACATTCACACGCCATTTAATTCACATAAATACCACTACAATAATTCTCGGCAGCTCAGTGATATTCTTGTTTTTGCGTTTTATTTGTGTGGGTAATTAAAGCTTTTTAAATCAATATGTTATTTATGGATTGTGTTAAGTAGTATCGGAGTGCGATAACTAACAAGTAATTTTTCAGCAAAAAAAAAAAAAACAAAACCGGCTTCAATGGTCATACAAAATTTTTGGAGTACCGTTAATTTCTGTAAATGTGCCATAGCCACACAATTTATTCGGATTATCCGGATATCCCAAAAATACGGATAGAACTCCCCAGCCCTAGTACTAAGCTCTTTCCAGCTATGGCACGCTCGTTGCAGTTGCGAACAGTGGCGGATTTGCAGTCTTGTACGTCCTTGGTTCTATAGTACCAGCCGCCCCTTTATCAGGTACTATAATTTAGGTACTAATACTATGTAAATCTACGATAAAATAACACCGATCCCTGTATTGCTTACCTCACGTCTTCATCTTCTACTAAATGTGTCTTAACCTCTGTCAAATTTCTGTTTTAATTTTGTCCCATTTTATCAGGTTGGCAACTTGCTGTCTTAATATAGATCGATCTGTACCTAATGTTAATGGCGCGGTAAAATAAAAATTGACTTGTCAAACTATGAAATGACAGTTGATGTTAAGACAGGCTTGGTAAGAAATTCGGCATGAGAGATGTGTGTTAACAGTGGAAATTTGCGATCTCCACTAGAAATTTCTGTCTAAACGCACCTTTTTTAACATAATCTGTAGAAAGTGGAGACGTGGGGTTACTGCTAAGATTGCACTTTGTTATGGAGCTATGCCGGCGCTGGAGATGGATGTTTTATACCTTGTGGTTGAACAAGAGATGATAGGTTTGCTTTTGACTTCGGAATTAATGTGGATCAGAGGAATTTCCGATGACAAAACTAGCCAGCTGTTGCATGTTGTACAAGTAAGCAAACAAGCCAAACGAGTTTGGCATTCGTGGTAGCCAAGTGGTGACTATAATTCTGTAGGACCCAGGTTTGATCCATGAACCACCGAGCGATTTCCAATAATATTTTACTTTGCCTTTTTATTTAGTTTATACATTTTATTTTCCTTTTTTCTTTTGCTTAATTTTATTTCATATTCAGCCTTTTATGGAGCTTTATTTTCATCGAACCGATTCAATTTTCACTTTAGGTTTCCATGTATTTACTATGGGCGGAATGCAATCTTTTCCATATAAAAAATTACTTTGTATGGCAGAAAATGCCTGATACCATCAGCAAAAAAAAAAATTATAAAAATCACCCGGTTTTTTAGCAACTTAAAACTTGCACTTTATTATACTAGAATTTAATAAGCTGCATACCCAAAACTATTCTAGAAATTAAAATTAAAATGCATGGAATTGGGATGAAAAGTTTGTGGAATTTTTATAATTTTTGTACAAAGTCCGAAATTTAGATTTATATGGCATTTGTTAGATAAAGAGCTATACTTTTATACCAAAATAATTAAGCTCACAAAAATCAAAAGAAAAGTAGTAAAACTGGTAAAAATATTGATGTGCTATCGTTTGTCGCGGCGTGTAGGGCGTTTTCGAACTGGCTGCCGAAATAGGTCGATCTTCCACTCAGGTATCGAAATATTAAAAATTAAACACTCATTCATCTACTTTAGACCGCCACTGTAGTTGTATCTGATGAAACCATATTCGTAAATTAGAGGGCGGTTCGCTTAGTAGACTTTCGCTTATACTATTTCTTCACTAAAGCTTCCTCTCAGTATATTGAAACGACTTGTTCTCCTAATTTAAGTTCAAGTTTTGGTAAATTTTCGCTTAAATTCTCTAACCCCCCGCTGGAAACAGCAGCCACAGCATTTGAAGGCGCAAACAGCAAATTTAATTAATGTACTCGATAGTAGACACCACAAACCTGCTACTTAACACTTCTTGGTTGCTGACACTCGCCATCACTACTTCCTGCCCCCACAGTGCCAAAATGCAAAAGCGCATATTTCACCGAACAATATCCTAAATTATGCGCTGTGGTCAAAGGATCAATGAAGCCGAGGCGAGTTGTTTCCACACAAACAGCCACATAAGCTTGTCAAAAGGTCGTTTGATGGTGGCAAAACGACAAACAAACATACCGAACATAAGCTGACTATTTCTTTAAGCATACATATAGAGGCGTATACTACTGGCATATTGGAAATTCGATAGCAGATGTCTCATGTCAGTTGTATATAAGTATATACATATGTATGTACATGTGTATGTATGTATGTTAGCAGGCTTCTGGTTTATGCCATCAGCATCGACATCAACGTGTTTTCCTATCGCATCGACGTTTGTATTGTATGTTTTGTAATGTTATAACCACAGGCATCTGCGGCTTCATAAACGTGCAGAACGGACAAACCGTAACGAGACCGCGACCGCCATCGCCGTCACCATCGAAAATGCCCGTTGGGCGCAAAATACCAGAATAAAAAAATGAGCACTTATCAATATGGCGACATGGTTGGAGGGCACACACCCATATTTTGTTTTGCTAGCGACGTGCGAGATGTGGCTTTAAATGATCCTGCCTATATCCTTTATATAGCCTTTTGCAGCATAATATGTGCAATAAAAATGCGCAGCAATGCTCTGAAGTATCGGTAGGAATACGAATGGATTTACATATGTACCACGTATGTATGTACATTAGGGTGGCCCTAAAAAAAATGAAATTTTAAGTCTCACCCCCTCAGTCGCTAATACAACGGTCAAAGATATCACACAAAAATTTTGGTCCCGATCGGAGACGGTTTAGGCGTGTCGCACAAGGGGCAAAGTTCAGATTCCTCTATGGAGACTCAAAAAATTTAAATTGAATTTTTTTTTCATCTTACCCTACTCAAATCGGGACCAAAATTTATATGTGACATCTACGCCTACAGTAGTATCGGTTTTGGGTATTAGATGAAAAAAATATTAATTTTAATTTTTTTGAGCCTCCATAGAGGAATCTGAACTTTGACCCTTGTGCGACACGCCTAAACCGTCTCCGATCGGGACCAAAATTTTTGTGTGATATCTTTGACTATATTAGCATCGATGTGGGGGTGACGTTTAGGAAATCTAATGTAATTAATACATTTAAGGACCACCCTAATATACATACATACATTTACAAGGAGTAATAAAAATCTGCGCATGCATATGTACATATTTACGCACCGGAAGGTGAATGTGCAAAAGTGGGCGTTATGGTTATCACATTAAAAACGGCGTCACGCTTTGATAAGAATCGTCGGTGATTTTATTGTTATGCCTATTGACTTTGCGAAATTGGAAATCAAATATGTGTACAGAAAATATATGGACGTTCAGATTTATGCATACAATCAAGCTTTTGCTTGTCTTTAAGAAGTAGTAAAGCATGGAAAATCAAAAGTGTGGTATTTGTATTTTTGCTTGCAGCACTAAAGCCCATGTCTATTCTAGTTTCCTCCATCCGTGGAACTATCAATACTACTCAATACTATTTTTTCTAATATATAAAATGCTAGTTTCCAAACGACGTACCAGCTTTTTGTTGTCGAAAATAGTATATCTACACTCTCAATTCCTCACCAAGATGTGGTTTTCGATTGCGTGGAAACATAGAAACAATTTTAAGCGTCCCTCTGTCGTTGTCGTCAAGTTCAACTAACAGAAGGCCTATGAAGCGTGCAATTCCGATTGAGTTGGACCACAGGGCGAGAAGCCTGAGTTGAATGGGGTTTAGCGGGAATGCGAAGAGTAGGCTTGCCAACATTTTCCAAGATGTATATAGTACTTAAAAAAAACTCAAAAGATATAGTTCACTTCTTGGCATCAAGCCCTTATCCATTCACACTAAAATATCGATACTTATACATAACACATAAAAACCCATTACAGTGAAGAAGGGAAGCAATGTCTCGCATGAGACCTCCCCTTATGATGACGACCACGGCAAACGTTTAAAGGACTGGAATGTCCGAACCCTTAATGGGGATGGTGCCGCTGCCCGGCTGGATGATGCCCTCGTGTGAACAAAAGCTGACATCATCGCCATACAAGAAATGTGTTGCACGGGGGCAAGGCAAGCAATGCCTGGGGCCTTGCAACATATACTACAGCTATCATGTAAAAGAGCTCAAATTTGTTGTTGGATTTGTGGTGGGAGAGAGACTCCGTCGCCGAGTACTTTCGTTCCCCCTGGTAGACGAACGTTTTGCCATAATCCGCCCCGACGGAAGAGAAAGATGAGGTATCCAAGGATCTCTTCTATGAGCGCTGCACCCGCCACGATATCAAAATCGTTCTTGGCGACTTCAATGCTAGAGCGTACTCCTGTAAGAACAACAATGGCGACCTAGTTACCGATCTTCAGAACGTACTTAAATTATGGAGGCACCCACGTCACTGTTGACAGTTATAATTTCGAGAAAGTAGAAAAATTCGTTTTCTTGGGAACCAGCATTAACGCCAATAATAATGCCAGCCTTTAAATTCAACGCCGAATCACGCTTGCCAACAAGTGTTACTTTGGACTGAGTAGGCAATTCGGGAGTAAAGTCCTCTCTCGACGTACGAAAACCCCACTCTATAAGTCTCTCATCATGCCCGTGCTGGTATGTAGCGCAGAAGCATGGACAATGACAACATCCGATGAGGCGGCTCTTTGGGTATTCGAGAGAAAGATTTTGCGGAAGACTTACGGGCCTATACGCGTTGGCGACGGCGAGTACCGCAGACGATGGAACGATGAGCTGTATGAGCTTTACAATGACATGGACATAGATAGTGCAGCGAATTAAAATTCAGGGGCTCCGCTGGCTTGGCCATGCCGTTCGAATGGATGCCAACGCTCAACTCGGAATCCGCTGGTGGTAGCAAAGAAAGAGGGAGGCCCTTACTGAGATGGAAAGAGCAGGTGGAGAGAGACTTGGCTTCCCTTGGCATTTCCAATTGGCGTCAGTTGGCGTCAGAAAAGAAACGACTGGCGTCGCTTAGGCGGTTATAGCGCCAAATAAGAAGAAGAAGCACTTGAAATGAAATGGTTTTAGTATTTATTATACTATTTTTTAACTCATTTTTATCGGCAGTGGGTTTGAGTGGTCAATAAAATACGCTACCAAAAACCAAAGTCAATTGTATTCATGGCATAATTCAATACACGGCTCACATATATACGTATACATATATATATATTGAACAATCACAAAAGAGATTGACTCCTGTTGCTGACTCTGGTAACCTTTTTTATTTTCGGGACGACATGGCGTATACGTAATCGGTAATAGAAATTCAAGTAAACATAAATCCATTCATACATATTTACATTCGTATACATACATATGCTGTAGGACGTATGTATATATTTTACAGATCCAATATAACAGTCAGTTAGAGACCATGAATATCATACGTTCCAGGGGCGCACCCAGGAATATATTTTAGGGGGGGTTTTATATTTCTGAAGATATATCACCGGAAAATAATGAAAATTTGCTTCAGATAATACCCTCTTTAAAATACATTTATGCAAGTTTTATGTACAGTATGTAATAAATAAATAAACGTTTTAAAATTCATAAACTGCACTTTATTTACAGATTAACAGAACTCAAACGCTTTTAACCGACTTCAAAAAAAAGGGAGGTTATTATCTCGCCGGAATACATAACTTTGGACCACGTGAACCGTTTTCAATAATCCTTTTTTTATTAGAAAGATAGTACCTCAAGGTTCGTCCCGTAATTTGTTTTAGAGATCCGATGATTGGATCATGAAGAAGTTAACGGTACCCCTAAAATTGAACATGAGAATTGAAGTCGGTTGTGTTCTTTCCTTAAATACTACTTGTTTAATAAAAAGTTCTATAAACTCAAGATGCGCTCAACTTTCAAAAGTACCTAATAAAAAATTTAAAAAAAGAGTCAGTAAAAATAAATTTATTGATTCCATAAATTTTTGCACTTCTATGTTTATTTTTTCGATTTCTGGTTTTCGATAGAGATGGTGATTTTTCACGATTGCTAAATTTTTTTAATATTTCAAATACCGAAAAAATTAACTGAACTCTCAAGAATAACGAAAAATTCATATAAAACGACGGACGAGAAATAGAAAAGAAATTTTCTTCTACCAAAATTTAATAAATCAGTTTGCAGTTCTCAGGGGGGTTTGAACCCCAAAACCCACCCCTTGTGTGCGCTAATGATACGTACATACATATGTACATATCAAGTATGGGTAGGTGTTATTATAAAAATAAAAAAAAATACAAGTGTGAGTGGCAGTAGAATAAAAATTTGCAAACTTCCAAAAAAGGTGTGAGAATGCCAGTGAAAATATATTTCTGAGCCAGGCAAACTGTGCTCTTTCATGTTCATGCCGTTATAGTTCAGATGTGTAGCACTCAATTGGCACTCGTCACTGGCCTGTGAACTTGGCAGTTGAGCTGCAGTGCAGTGGGCAAAGTGCAGTGAAATAAGAAAATAGGCTGACGGTAACCAAAAGTAGGTGAAGTGAAATGGGATTGAATGAGTGTAAATTTAAGTTTGGAAAAGTGAGTTATGCATGTAAATATGTATGAATTTATGATAGAGGAAATTGTAAAATGTTGGTCGGTAAAGTTTGGAATGATAGGTCAACACTATGTATGAACATTAAAAGAGGTGACTTGCTGATTGAGGTTGAGTGGAAGTTGAGTTTTATTGGAATTTGAAGCTGCTTCATTAAGGGCTTTTTTTTACACTGGTAAAGAGCGATAAATAAAAAATAATATTTTGTTTACAGACACTTGAGGACCAGGCACTTGTGAAAGCTTCGGACAAATTGGCAATCATAGTCACCACAATAACGTACATGGGCAACCTTTGTTTAACGCTGTAAGGGTGCATGCTCTGACAAAGTAAAATATAAGAAAATTACGCTCGATAAACACTTGTAAGCTCTCATATGGATGAAACTTACTATAGTGAAATAAGGCACGTCAGCCCTTAAACTTAATAGATTGGCAATTCAAAAGATAATCTTAAAATGTGAATTTTGAGTTACTTCACTGTAATTTTAGGATCCTAAACTGCCTTCATGAGGATAAAACCATTTTGTGGCCGAAGTTGGTCATCCTCAAAGCCCTTTATTATTGAGTGTGTAAACTCGGAACGCAGACCGAAAAATTGCAATGATTTCTGTTTTATAAATACTCAATAAATACATGAAAATCAAAGTTAATTTACAAATTTAACACTAGACTTGAAACTTTCCTAAAGACTTACAAAAGTTCGAAGAGTATTCCGAAAAAATCGTGAACAAATTCCATAAGGTACCAAAAAAGTACAGAAAAAATTCAAATAATCTCGAAAAGTTTGGAAAAGTATCGAAAAAAAGTTTCTAAAAAACCAAAATTTTCAAAAGACTACGAAAAACTTCTAAAGATTCCGAAGCAAATCCCATTAAACCCAGAAAGTTTTTGAAAAATATTTGAAAAATTTGAAAAAATCCAACAAAGCCTCGATAAACTCTCGTAAGAAAGCTATAAAAACCCGAATCGCCTCATATTTTGAGACAATTCCTGAAAGATCGCGGAAAAAAGTGAAAACTCTCAAAAAACCCAAAAAATTACGAATCACACCGATTTCCAGGTAAATATGGAAAAAACCGAAAACGCTCAATTTCGAAGTAATCCCAAAAAAAATTGTAAAGAAATTACGAAAAGCCGAAAAGAAAGTCATAAAAAACCAGAAAGGCCAACATTTTTTTAAGAGTGCCGGTAGAAACCTCTAAAAAGCCTTGAAAATCACGAATCGCTTCTTTATGGGACAGGTTTTTTTTTTTTTAATCGCTTTCAAGTCTTCAAAGTTCCCAGAAAGATCCCGAAAAACCTCAACAACAATAAAAAATCGCAAAAAATGTTCGAGATAAATAAAAAAAATCAAAACAATTAAAAAATGGCTGGAAAATTCTCAACTAAGGGTTATAACGCAAAAAATGTCAAATCCCGAAAAAGCTTACAAATACCTCAACAAAAATCAAGGTATCGAAAAGTTCAACAAATTCTTAAGAAAATCTGGAGAAAATTCAAAAATAATCAAATTGTTTAAATTTTGGAGATAGTTCTAAAGTCCCAGTACCGGAAAATTAGACATATTTAAAATTTCACAAAAAAATCTAAAAAAAATTCGTTATAAACCAAAAATAAAATACGAAAAATTATAAAACCGTCTCATGAAAAATCTCGAAAAAAGCCTGGACAACTTGCAATGGAAAGTAAATTTTGCAAAAGTCGTATAAAGTGTCAAAATTCAAAATTCCCTAGAAAGTGCCGGGAGAGTCTTAAAACATCCAAAATAATGAACTTGTTATTTTTTTTTAACAATGCCTGAAAATGAAATAGAATACCAGTGTTTCTTATCAAGAACTATCAGACAAGGTTTGGATTTTACTGTTGCTTTCAAAAAGAAAAAAAAAATGGAGATAATCGGCGTTTCCTGCTCAAAATAACTTACTAATATAAGCAAGCGAGCTCATGGCACTCTCCTAAAATGATGACAATTTCTCAATTTACAAATAAAAATGTAACAAATCCGGCAAACGTTTTTAAAGTCCACCTAATTTCCTTAAAAAAAGTGAAAGTTTCAATTAGACCAGCAGCAACCATTATACATATACATATGTAGTTGAGTGAAGCGTCACTGATTCGTTGAATAACTTAGCCGGCGTTGATGGCAACAATAATAATAGCACAATGATGCTGATGTGTTGCTAAGCTGCTGATGCGGCCACTTACAAATTGTGAACTGATACACCACTGCTGGCAGTTGTTGCCAGTTGCCTTGGCTGTTGACCTACTTGCATTTGTAGTTGACATGGTTGTATTCTGTATGTAAGTATGTATGTATGAAGGTACGTTTGTGTTTAACACTTGTTGGCCTAGTTTATATTGAATTCGTGTATTCATTCATTCATTCATTCATTCCAAATCATCTGCACTGCACTGCAATGCCCTTTGGCAACTGAATTACCAAATCTACCAAAAATATGTATGTATGAATGTAAGTAAGTGCAAGTATTTACAACGAAAAGGTAGTTTCATAACAGATTTTCTAAGAAATTTTCACAGCGCCAAATTAATTCGAGCAGAAATTTATCATTGTTGTTGTATTGTTTGTTGTACGCTTCGAGGGAATTTTTACAAATTGTGTCACTCAACTAAATGCGGAAATTAATGAGCTGCTCATTACAAAAAGACAAGTACCTACTCATACATATATACAAACATATACTTACCATTACACTCGCATAACTGAAGCAGCCACACATTTTACTTGTAAATGGAAACATGTCGCTTTTAATGAAGGTTCCTCCCTTTCTTAGCACGCTCCCTTTTTGCACTATGTACTATGTACCGACATTAATAGATTGCATTGGTTGCGTAGCTGAGCTGAGCGGTTCGCAGGGGATGCTGTTGGCAACGCTGAGAATGCTGTTGGAAAAGGGTTACAAAATACTGGAAATTAATTACGCAAAATTAAACACTTATTTTGCCACATTAGCAGAAGACTATGAATGAAACCTTTTTCCGACTGAAGAATTTCCCTTTGAATACTGTAGGCTAAAGGCTTGTAAAGAAAAGCTGAAAGGGATAAGTAGCAGCGGAAGGAGCGCTAGGGCGACAAACTCTATTGTAGTATAAGGAATTCTTAAAACCAAAAAAAAGGAATGAAAAATACCAAAAAAAATAATAAATTTCGGTGGTAATGACATTAGCCACATTAAAGGCTTGTTCATACACTGCGGAAAATATTTATGACATTTGATGTTTGCTTTTTACAAAGGCAAAGGTTTATAGTGCATACATGGATGAGTGTGCTTAAGTAGGTTAGGTAAGGTTTTGGCGAAGCTCTAAAAGAGGCCACAATGGCCCATTGCGACGCCAAGACGAGGGCTTCCTATCCGTAAATGTCATTACACGATATTGATTCTTTAGCGAATCCTAGAACGCCTCCAAGGGGTTTCCTCTAAGCTGCCTAGGCACCCGCAGAAGTAGTCCGCCAGAAAATTGTGGCATTTTTTCGGAGGACAGGACACTCGCAAAGGAAGTGTTGCACAGATCTTTTTTTATGTAGGATTACGAACTTGGCGGAAATGTAGCCAATTGCACTATGCCCCATTAGTATTCCTGTGAGAAGCCTAACATTCAGGTTTGCGAGCCTTAGTAAATTCTCACTTATTCGTTCATCGAGCCGTGGCAAGAATAAACGCGTTGCAACGCAGGTCTGCAGATTACTCTACCTGCTGTTTATGCCTGTCCGGCTCATCTTCTCAACTTCTGAAGTATGGAAGCGCTGGGGAGGTTTTACGTTGCGGAACGTTTCCCCTTAATCCCCCATCTCAGATTTCTTTCTAATACACACTGGGATTTCCTCTACACCGCTCGTTGGCGTTCAGCGTCCTGCGCCTTTTCATGCGATTCGATATTGCAATTCAGAATTGTTGACATGGGTCTTAGAATGTCCTCTTGCACTTTCACAAAGTCCTTCTGGTCGTTCTTCATCGCTGAGTTCGCTAGATAACGATAGGTAACACGGATTCAGTGAAAGTCCGTAGAGTGATACGCTCTGGTCAAGTCCCTTTGTAGGAGTTTTGCATCCTGTGTGGCTTCTCGCAAAGCGCTACAGCCAACCAACCAACTTTTCTCTTCTAACGGATATAAATTACCAATGGAATTAATTTTTTCGTACCGCTAAGAAATGCCCGATAAGCAACTATCAAACACAAATCATACAAAAAAAGTGCCTTAAAATCCACACTCTGGTAGGACGACATAAAGGACGAATATAATGTCAAAAAATAATTAGGAAATCAATTGGTATCAAGACCCGGACCAGTTTCTATAGAAACGAAGAAAAGGGCTTAAGGCTTAGTCTTCATCTTATTCTTAGTCGTAATCTTAATCTCAGTCTTAAGAAGAAGTTTTAATTCAGTCGAGCGTGGGATCCACACAAAACATTTTTTTTTTGGCAGTGCATTGAGAGAGGTGTTTTCTACATTTCGGCAGCGTTTTTTCCATTTCACGCTTCCCTCCTTACAAGAAATATTCTTAAGTTCCTTTCGTTTTTTGTTTTGTATGCAGCAAGTTTTTATTATTTTTTAGCAGCATCAAAAATGCTTCAGGACATTTTCTGCTTTCCGGTTTCTCTGTCGCTCTGATTGTTTATTTGCTGTTTCTCCTACTTTTCTGCTTTCCTTTCCTACACACACACATACTGCCACAACTTCCATTCGCTTGTTTGTATGACTTTTATTGTTACTGCTTCCGTTTCCGCCTAATGACCTTTCCACACGCCAACGCCGTCGACAATGATTCCAGCTGTTTTATTAATTTTACTTCTCACAAAACGCTAAGCGCATATCCTGCTAACTTTCGCTTGCATTTTCATTTTAATTTCTCAGACGACTATGTAACTGTGGGAATGTGTTCAACTGAAGGCTGCTTGCTGAGTACATAAAGTTACGTATGTGTAAATATATATATGTGCATTAGTCTGCATCACCAAAAAAGTTGCGATTTTTCCACCGGGTTTGAAAATACCTCCAAAAATTAATTTTTTTATAAATAAAAATAGTTGTTTTAAAGATTTTTCTTTTTAAAATCACCTCAGATGACAAAACAGTTAAGCTTAAAAAATTAGCAAAAAAATATTTAAAATTTTTTTTAATGGAATAATGAGACTTTTAATGCTGGAGTTTTTTATGAATAAAAATAGTTGATTCAAAGAATTAAAAAAAAAAAATCACTTCACAGTTTAAGCTTAAAAAAACTAGCAAAAAAATATTTTTAAATTTTTGCTGTTTTTTCACTTTTTTCAACGATTGCTTTAAGGAAAACTTGAATGGCTGTGCCAAACCTATACCGATTCAGACTTATGAGGTATATTGGAAAGGTATTTTCTCGCCCCTTTTATTTCTTTACAAATAAGCTTAAAGTGTGAAAAAGAAAGGAAAGATGAAATAGCGTCATTCCAAGTTGAATTAAGAAGTGTTAATGTTTGAAAAAAAAATTGGACGTCAATGGGTTTATTTTAAAAGAAATAAAAAGGATGAATCTTTCCAATGGTATCTTATAAGTCGAAATAGGTAAAGTTTTGGCTGAGTTATTCAAAATTTTCTTAAAACGATCGTTAAAAAAAAAAAACCAAAATCAGAATCAAAAATCTCATTATTATGATTCCCTAGAATTTTTATTTTTTTTTAATATTTGTATGAAAATTTTTTAAGCTTAATCTGTTTTTTCATGTGAAAACTCAATTTGTGGAGACATTTTCAAATCCGCCCAGCTCACGTAAATCTTAATATTTTTCCGAAATATTTTTGGCGCAAGTCTTAAAATATATATTTGATTTTATATTTCCAATGGAAAAACAGTACCGATTTTTTATTTTTTATTGTATGGGGAGTGATGCAGTCTAATGTACATGTGAATGTGTATGCGCTTACTACTTTTGTTTGCCTGCGTATATTTGTGTGTATGTTTGTATGCTGGAGGATGCTTTCACGCATTTAATGTGAGCAGATTAAGTCATTAGCACGCTTTTAAGCAGCTCTCTTCAACACTGCAAGCTGGATGACTGCCTGGCTGCCTGGCTGGCCGACAGAATGTGTCGTGCCAAAGGAGAAAAGGCTACGCATCTCATTCAGCTTGGCGTGCAGAGGTCACGCCGCGCCATCGTTTGTGGACGTTTGCAATATTTTGCCATTTTGCTAGCTTCAGCTCGATATGCAGTTGACCAGCTGAGCGGCATGAACGACAATCCATATACGTGTGTAAGTATATACATTAGGGTGGTCCAAAATAAGTGAAGTCGGAATTTTAAAGGCTCTCACCCTTTAGGATGTTTCTATAACCAAAAAAATATTCTCCAATTTTTTTTATTTTGAAATTAAAAAATATTTAGAGATCGCTCAAAGCGCTCAAAATTTTATGTGTATTTTATATGAAAAAAAACAATTTTTTTGCAGAAATGGTATAGAATTCTTGAAAATCAATATTTTTCGTTTGGAAAACACTGTTTCTCTTCAGGAGGCTTCCAATAACAATACTCAATTATTTATTTAAGCATTTTTTTAATATTAAAGGCTTTTTATTTATCTCCCCGTTGTATTTTCGTGCATTTTCTGGGGATTTGTCAGACCTATAAAATACTAGATCGCCATCACCCGCTTCGCTGAGTGTTTGAAAGTTCTGCGTGCTAAATTATGTGTAATTTATTTCAATAAATCTCAACATACTTAAACTATGTATGTAAAAACCATGAGATTTTAATTTTTTAACCATCTTCAAAATAAATATTTTCAAACTAAAACTTCTTGAATATAGTTCTAAAAATAGGTGGTTATTGAATCCCTTTGGTGTGACATCTATATTGTTATACATATTCCAATTATCTAATTCCCTTAGTACAAGTAGAATTTTTATTTTTCGAACAGGTGGCAGCCGTCCTTCATGTAGTTTAGAACCTAAACCCTTTTCAAAAACATTTCGATTGACACACATATTGCAGTAACTCATTTAAATTAATTTAATTTAATTTTTAATCGGATGGTAACCTTAGTAAAACACCTCAATAATATTCTAAATGTTCAATCTGAAGGCTTCTTAACAATCACCCATTGTTTAATTTCTCAGATAGCTTGCGAATAATTAATTTAAATTTGACTTTTTAAACGAGTGGAAACCATTTTCAAAATATTTCCAAACTACAACTTTTTTAGGCCTCTTGACATCCATTTTTAATATAATTTTCGAAATATTAGTTCCCTTAATTCAAGTTGAAATTTATTTTTTAAACAGGTGGCAGCCCTCCCTCATGAGTGTGGAATTAGTTTAATTAATATCTCCATACCTGTGTAAGTGAGTACAGGAACTGGACTCTATCACAAATACGTAGTATGAAATATTCCGTTTGTATGGGAGGTGCCACGCCCCCTTGCATAATCGAGATTATATCGGATTTTTAAGGATAGTTACCAAGAAAGATTTTTTTAAAATTCTATACCATTTCTACGAGAAGTTTTTTTTGTTCATATAAAATATGTGGCAAATTTTGAGCGCCTTGAGCGAGCTCTGAATATTTTTTTGTTTTCAAAATAAAAAATAGAGGTATATTTTTTCTGGTATAGAACAATCCTAGGGGTGAGAGCATCCGACTTTACTTTTTCACATGCATTTTTGGACCGCCCTAATATATGTACATGGCTGAAAAAAGAGTACTAGGCCGAGTAGCATACATCCGTACATACATACATACATATGTATGCATGTATTTTTGTGTGCATCAGATTTACCAAATGCACGCCGGTATGCCTCCCATACAGACTGTTGCCACTTGGCTATACATACTCATATGGTGCACACATATGAAGGACAAACATATGACAGGCAGCATTTTATGAAATATTCACCAGTTTCCAGGTGCTACATAACATGTTTTTCCCTCTTCCCTCAGCAATCTGTACTTGCTTCCACATTTCCTGATATCTTTCGCCTTACGCCTTTGGCCACGCTTTGTCGTGTCGCTAAAGCTACTTGCAACAAATGGCGTCGATCATAAATCAGCGCTTAAAATGACTGCCAGCTGAATTTGCATGTCTGAATATGTTGCCAACTAACACATGCATGGAATTGCATAAAAGTAAAAGAGCGAGTGCACTCAGTGGAATATATTTAAATGTTAAAATTAAGAGTAAAACTCTTCCTTCGGCAAAAAAAGAGCTGAGCAGTCTGAAAGTAGTTTATGTTAGTTAGTTAATTTCCATTTTACTTGGCTGCTGAATTGCTTACATAGCTTGTTTTCTACATCTTTCCCCGTTAATAACTGGTATTCTTTTAACTCACTTCTAGGATTAGCTCGGCCAAACCTTCGCGACCTGTCTCCAGCTATTCATCTTTGGCGCTTACATGTCTTCTTTCAGCTCGTCAGCCAATATTGATCTTCGTCTGCCCTTTGATCTAGTGATGAATGCATTGGTGTCTACAATTTTCTTGTTTGCTCTCGAAGAGTCCATTCTCAATACAGCCAACGCTTTGATGACACGAATTATACTTTCGCCCTCTATGAGTTTGTCTAGCTCGTCGTTTCGTCTTGAGGACTTTTCTGTCGGAACTTTGCAGGGGTCCTCACATCGAGCTTGATACATCGAGCGGTAACTCGGTGTTCGTTAATTTTTCCACATGTATTTTATTTTATTTGTGTAAAATTATTTTATTATCGTAGTGGCAAGCTTGATAATTTTTCTGGAGGTTGGTAAACCGATCTGCTTAAGTCGATATATATCAAATTATAAATCCTCCCGCTGCCGAAAGCCATAATGCGGTAGCTCAATTAACGGGTAATTGACTCATTTAAATTTCTATCAGAACTTAATATATATAAGTACATCGATTTCATATATAGAAACACTTTAAAATTTTTCAACACCTTTTGCCCTTAACAACAAGGCCTTCACCACATTCTCTTGCTCTTCTAATGGCCTTGACTGCGTGTCTGCATATTCATAAGCTGTCGTCTAACCGACAAATTGTATTGCAAGTAATCATGCACTTATGCATTTAAGTTTATACGAACTGAAAGCTACCAGCTACGAACTACAATACTACCAAATTGTACTCGTTGTGTACTCGTGTTGTAAATTTATACTCGTATCTATGCATAAGTGCACATGTAGTATGTGCTTATATGCTTACAAGTAATCCACTTAATTAGTTCGATTTTAAATGGGCTTTCTACCAAGCTCTGAATTATGATCGCATTGCATCGCGCACTTCAAATGCTGGCTTTAACTAATAGCTGATATTTAGGCGTGGATAAAAAGTACAAGCATACATATGTATGCATGCATGTACTATTAATGTTCAAGTATTATTCTGTCTATTAGTTTTGCATAGGGCCGCCCAATTTTTATTCATTTTCCACATGGGCAACAACAATACTTGGCCCAAATTTTCACGCCACTTAATTTTAACTTAATGCATTTCCATGTACACTCGTATCTGATTGGTGATGTTTGCTTTCAGCATTTGTGCTATGTACATACTTATCAACATACTCGAATTCATTAGTAAGTACTTTTCGAAATGTTGTTTTGAGTGCAATACATGTTTTTAACCGACTTCCAAAAAAGGAGGAGGTTATCAGTTCGTCGGAATATTTTTTTAATTTTTTTTTAAATTTTTTAATTTTATTTTTTCTATGTATGTTACCGCATAACTTTGGACCACGTAGGAAAGGTAGTGTCTCAGAGGTTGTCCCATACTAATCTGGTTAAATTCCGATCAGTGGATCATGAGATATATATATATATATATAATTTTTTTTTTATATGAGAGTTGAAGTCGGTTTTTTTTTGCTAAAAATTACTTGTTCAAATGTCGATTGAATGGATTTCTAGCATTAAAAATTGAACGCGTGAATATAAGAATGCTGTTATAAATTAAAATCTATTTTACTTTTTGTTAAATGCTTTCAGGGCAAATCTATAAAGTTGTGAATTTTGCGAGTGGATGGGGATGGTAGAGAAAGTAAATCACACAAAGGGATTTTAGAGAATTTGAAAGGACGTACATTCATCTTTAATGTATGCTTGGTGGATCTGTGTCTTGCAAGATATAACTTCAAGGTCTTTTTACCCGACAGACACATCTCGTATACTGACGGCACCAAGAGTGACCACGGCGTGGGAACAGTAGTTTACGGCATACAACCCAGACGGCTTCTTTTCAGCAGAATACACTCGCACAGTTGAGCGGCGCTCCTCACTGTTAAAGCGCACGACGCCACTTTAAAGCTAGTGTGCCTCCAGGAAGCTGGTATACTTCATATGAGTAACGAGACACAGTGGAGTCATAGGCAATGAAGTGGCAGATATCTCGCCAGAAAAGGGGCTGCACAGGGATTTACACTCCAAGGATCCTCTACTGGTCTAGCATGGGGCTGCGTTAGACGCAACTACTATATCTGGTTGAAGAACGATGCCCAACATTACTGGACCAATACGGAAGGTAACAAACAGGAAAACTAGTTCATTCCGGGCATATCAACAAGGAGACCAAAGAACTCCTTCACCTCAGTAGGCATGAAGTAAGAATTGTTACAGGCTTTTTTACTGGCCTCTGTTAAGTAATGAAACAATTGTCAAATATAGGAGTTGTTAGCACGGACCAGAATTGGTTGCGCAGCGAAGAATAGGAAAGAGCAGAGCATATTATGTGCCACTGTGAAGCCATCACCAAGACCAGACTTCATTTCCTAGGATCACCGTATCTAGAAGCACACACTTAAATGGCATTCAGCCAAAGGACCTCGCGAGGTTTCTTAGCAATGAATGCAGTTGAATAGAGGTTTATTACAACAGAACGTCTCGGTCGCGGTAACTAGGTGACCTGCTCCTTCCTCTAAATCTAATCTTACCTAAGGACGGACATTTCTAAGAAAATTTCCATACACTGAGATACGTCTACTCGGCAATTCAAGTACGGCGGTGAGGAGCTGATAAGGTGCACGCATCAATTTTTATGCAGAATATGGTGAGATGCCCGACGACTGGAATTGAAGTGTGCTCTGCCCAATCCACAAGAAAGGCAACCCCGCCATTCGCGCCAACTATCACGATATTAGCCTTCTAAGCATAGATTACAAGGACTTATCGAGTGTATTGTGCGAAAGATTGACGCTCACCGTCAATGAACTGATTGATCAGTGTGGTTTTAGGACTGGCAAATCCACCATAGACCAGGTATTCACAATACGCCCAATCTTGGAAAAGACCCGCAGGAAAAGAATCGACACTCACCATGTATTTATTTGTCGACCTCAAAGCCGCTTTCGACAGCACTAAAAGAAGTTGTCTTTATGCCCCTATGTCTGCATTTGGTATATCCGCGAACTTGATACGGCGCTGTGTAAAATGGCGTTGAGCAATACTACTGAATTCGTCAGAATTCAGAAAGACCTCTCCGAACCTTTTTCCACCACACCAGTGTCGGAGAAAATAATAACAGCTACTTCTTTGTAAAATTTTACAGGCAACAAAATTTTGGTGATAAAATTCAAGTATCTTCTGGAATTCAAGCTTACCAAATATTTAGGTGATTCTTTCGGCCTTAATGCGATTAAAGTTATTCATCTGTTTGAAAACGGTGATATTAATTTGACCCAAATTTTACGTCATTAGTGACAGCGACAATATCTAGATCTAGAGGATCATAAAATCAGTGCAGAGAAAGATTGGTAAAAATGTAAATGCATTCCCCAGTAGCGAAAATAGTCACCGGTGACATCGTCTCTAATGAGGATTCAGTGACATCGTCACACTTGCTGTGAATCCTAAACGACATATAGCTGACAATGAAACTGGTGGCAATGTCATGCAGGTGTACAGTATATTTTGCTAAGCTGCACATCCTTCTTTGCACGAAAAACTTGTGCACTGAACCGAAAAAGGCACTTAAGCTAATTTTCTTTACTACTTCAATGAGGAAGGTATCCAAATCCCTATGAAACCAAATAATGGAGAAGCACTTACCACGTAGAAATTACTGCAAGCGAAATTTTTACCGAACAGTATATAATTATCTATATAACTACATAAATTTATAGCCATTTCGTTGTTCTGCGAGATGAACAAAATAAATAAAAAGTTGTAAAATTAGGTAATTGTAGGGCCAGTGCAGGTAAACGTAATACTTTCTTTGATAAATGATACTAGTCGCACAATTTTTAAGGCAGGTATCGCCAATATACAGGTGTGCTAAATGCATCTATCGGAGTTTCCTTATAAATGTTAAAAATAATGCCTCTGATGCGCATTTTGGGGTAGGTATCTTAAATGTCCACTTAAGCATAGAGACAGCAAAGCAAAATATACTGTACTCCTATCAAAGACTTATAACAGACAAATGTCTTGCTGTGGTCACTTATAAAAAGTCTATTGCAGGACATTGTCGCTTGAATGTCATTAATGATCACTGCATGTCCAAGTCATGCAGATGACATCAACGACAAAATTACCATTTATATGAAAAAGTCATGAACGACTTCCATACAAACGGAGCCCAAAGTCATTTAAGACGTAACTTTTCCGTGCAAGACTCTTAAGTGACTAATGCATGACATTCGCTACGGCGTCATTGCGTGTGTATGTGTATATATATGTGTGTGTTGTAGAGTTTCTATGTATGTGTATGTTTCTTTGTTTTTATAATTAAATAAGCGAATGGAAATGAAAGCAGATGTGAAGGATTTTCTGCGTAAATATACGAATATGATTGTGCATCCTTGTTGCCTAGCAATAAAACATTTTTTACAACCGAATAAACAACGAATCAATGATGAAAAACTAAGACCAAGTAAGCAGAAAATTCAGGAATCGAAATGTATGCAAGAACTGCAATGTAAACCATGATAATTGAACGCTTTATGGGTTAAATTAGTTTAGGAAAGGCTGGTTGGAATACTCCTGGAAGCAGGACCAGTTTGCCCCACTATAAGGGCTCTAAAACTAAGCCATTTAAACCTAAAAGAAGATGTTGTCTCGAGGATGCAGAGATATCCATATCTGTATATCCATAGGTTTCATATCGGCTCAGTCTTATTAAATATCCGAGTTCGATTTTTCCAGCGAGCGGCAATGACCCGATCGACATTTTCCAACTTTTGTTCGTCTTTGCATCTACGAAAAATGTAATTTGCTATGTAAAACATTTTCAAGTGCAGTAGAGCTTGAATGGATTTCTCGTCGTCGGCCAGATCTGCAATTGTTCGACCGGTTTTCGCTAGTTCATTGAGCATTGATTTAAGTCGCAGCAGGATAGTTCCGTTCCCGCTGTATGCTATGTTTAGCAGTTATCAGCGGTCATACCTTCGAAGAAGTACTATTGCACTTTAGAGATCTGCAGTGGAATTCTGAAATTCACCACGCTAAATTTTTGTAGCCTAAATTCTCTAAATTAAAAGCGGTGGGCCCAAAAGTATACAACATAAAAAATAAACATATGGGCATTTCCAGCGGTCGTGCACAGTAAATTCGTACGCTTTTGAAGTTCAAAAAACAAGGAAAACACAACTTTTTTTTTTTTTTGGTACAAAAGGGATGATCTTTCGATTTTTATTTTCCAATATGTTAGAAATAAACATGCGGTCGCGAACGTACGAATAATGAAAATCGCTTTTGGCTGCAAATTGAAAAATGCAAGAAACTGCGAAATTGAACAGGATATTCTAAAGCGATTGATTTTATACCAAAATGGAATATTAATTTTTTCCTAACTAATTGCGCGTTGAAATATCTCTAATATTTTTTTTTTTTATTTAAAAGCTTAAGCACCGGTCGCGAACGTACGATTTTTCCATATTTTTATACCTTTCATGAACTGAAATGGTATTATAAATTTCAAGTGCCAGTAGAAGAAGATATTTGCCAAATGTTTACACATTCAGACGTTAGATGGTCCAAGAACTCAAAGTTTTTTTTATATAAAAAAAAAAAAATGGGAAAATTTCAGAAACAATAGTATGTAATTACTACCGATTTAAAGTGGTTACCGCCCAATACTTGCGAAATGCTTGTGAAAGATTAAAGTATGTACGTTTTTCAATAGGCTGAAGTTCAAGAGCTTAAATACAAGTGGATGGTAGTGATCTTGTTACTAGCTGGTCTCAATTCGCGCTTAGACCATTTAAATTACTCCAAACTGAAATTATTTTCACTTGGATTACGGTATGGCCGAAATTTGCGTAAACCGTGACGCGTAAACCAAGACAAATTCAGAAGTAATACAAATTGCCAAGGAAAAACAAATCTAATCAGCTGTTTTAGCAACATTGCTGATTGATATAGTTTTCGCGATTAGTCCGCGGTCATTTTGGAGCTGTTTGTGGGGTATTTTTTGAGATCGCTTCAAGACTAGTTCCGGATTTTTTCGGCTTCAGGACACAGCCGCTTACACATCGAATTTACACTAAATTGTTGCATCGATTTTTATTTTAACTCGACCACGCTAACAGGACTATTCCGAATGTTACTAAATATTTTGTAATTGAAAAAATTATAATAATTTTTGACAAAAAGTGAAACTAGTTTATCGGTTACAAAATGTTTAATACCAGTCAGAAAAGACCAGTTGGAGTATATTTTTTATGATGTCACTTTGAAGCTACTTTTTTAGTTTTATGTCCGAAGAAATTTAGTAGCCCTCTGTGTGAACTTGCTGCTGCTCCAATAATTCATAAAAAGTGCAGAAATGTTTGTTGTACTCCAACGAAACGCTGCATTATAAACTTCATTCCCAAAATGTTTACTGGATACGTTGTATACGTACATGCAAATATACTCTTCATATGTAAATATGCACCTACATATGTATGTATCTGCAAACGGAAATAAATAAATATGTATCTTTTCTGATTACCGACGCAGATGCATTGACGAATCAACACTGTACATACATATATACAAAGGTGCATATACATACATATGCGTGTTTGTCTGGGCAGGTTGGCTTATATGCACATACATATGTAAATATGTGTGTACATGTGTATGCACTCGCACGAAGCGTAAGTGTTTCAACATTGTGGGAAAACTCTCGAGAGGAAACAACCGCAAATTGGGGATTGGTGCAATCGTATCAGGAAGAAAACACCAACTCCAACAGTCATGGCAACGCGAATGCCACAGGTTTGATAATGACGTACATACATACACATCAGCGCGTATTTAGTAAATTGTGTATTTATGTACTTATGCTATGTTGATACACCAATACCGTTAGCATGCAGCAAGTGTTCGAGCGGTTCTGAATTTTCCTGTGCAAATTTGCTCGCCGTGGACTAGTAGAAAGCGCTGGGATAAGCTACAAAATACTGTCACAATGAGATGATTTCTCGCGGTTGAAATGCGCTCTGCCGATTAAAAAAAAAAATCATTTATGTTCAACCAGAAATTTCAGCTAGAATGCTGCCGCGCCGAGCGCCCGAACAGATAGATTTCTTCTTGAAATGAAATCCTGGTTTTAATATAGCAAATATGTAATTCCTCTATTTATATTCTTAAAAAAATTATTTCGTTTTATTAGTTAATTATTGCCCAGTTTTAAATTACTAAAAATTTGTTTCTAAATTTCTAAAATTTATGTCTAATTTTGATATGCCACAAATGTATGTCTAATATTTTAATGACCAAATTTATGGCCAGTTTTTGAAACAGATTTCAAACGGCCAAAAATGAGATCTTGCTTTTTAATTACCAAAGAGTTATGGCATATTTTTAAATGCCAAACAATTTATGTTGAATTTTTAAAGGGCCATAAATTTATGTCCAGTCTTTAAATGCAAAAAGTATGTGTTGTTTTTAAATTATCCGAAATTAATGCCGCTTTTAAGTTACACTTCTTAATGGGCCAACAATTCTTAAATATATATATGTTTTTATATATGTACATACATAGCTTTTGGCAAACCAAAAATTTATATCCAGTTCAGAAACGTCTAAAAATTTATGTACAGTTTTAAGAACGAGAAATTGATGTCCAGTTTTCAAAGGACCAAAAATTATTGCCCAGTTTGTAAATTACGCTGTTTTAAGTTACTAAAATTTATGTCGCAGTTTGACATTCACCGCCGTACTCCTCAGATTTGGCCCAGTACTGGCTTTTTGTAAATCGCCACGTGGATTTCCACGATTTCCCTACAGGCATTTTACCGAAGCAGCTTTGTGACTATCCAGCAACACCATAAACTTATCGCATGTTACCCGCTTGCTGCCGCTGCAAATTGGCACTGGTATGCAATCGTTGGTAGTAGCTTTCTAATTGGTATTGCAGTTTGAGCAGTAATTTTTGCAACTCATACGCTGGAATATAGTACAGGATATTCAGCCAGCAATAGTGACAGTAAAACGATGGCAACAACAACTATGTAGTACCATTACCACGAGAATTCCGTGTGATGATTGCAGACGCGTATACATACATACATACAAACTATAATTTTTAACTGTTATATTTGTATACGCGTAGTAAGTATTTAGTTGAAAAGTTTGGCAGCAATTCACTGAAAGTAACAACAACAGTAACAACCGCAAACAAGCTCATGCACAAGTTGTTGTCATATATATATGTATGTATATGAACCAGAGATTACAACTCTGTTAAGAAAAATACCTCCCAAATCTGAAAAAAATATCCCCTTATTTAAGAGGGGATAAATAAAATTTATTCCTTGTTAGTACTGCAATACCCTAATTGACTAAGAAAAAGTTTCCAACAAAAAACTTTTAGAACAAAATTGTATTACATACATTTCTTCTGCGATTCAACTATAAAGCTCGTAAAGTTCGTCACTTCTCCTAATTTTGTTCATGGATGGAAAATTAAATTTTGAAATTGTACCTAATTGGCGAAGTAATCGTACCTTAAAAGCAGACAAATGTATCTTAAGTATTAATAAGTATTTTTAAATATTGCAAAATATGAAGGTAGTCTGCCTTTGCAGCGCCATGTTTAATTTTGAGATGCACATTAAACTAATGCGGGTACGTTGAACTCTGTTCAAATCGAAAGAACCCTTCGACACCAAAAAAAAAAAGAAATATATAAGCCAGGCCCTGAGATCCACTTGTTGACTTTGTATGTCTTTAAAAATGCTGATTTCAAACTTTAAATCCATTTAAATCTATAGATATACTGGTTTTAGTCGTGTTTGACATGGCAAGCTTTGGCAAGTCAAACTTCCTCCTTGCAACAAACAAAGAGTCCTTGCTTATTGCGAGAGCACAAGACTGTTGGCATCTTTATTTCGAAGTTTTAAAGGACTTTCATTAATTAGGAATCAATATAAACATCACTACTACTGTTAGTTTGGGATCGACCGAAGCATAACTCTTTCCAACATTTAGACTTATTGGAGTGCAGAGGCCTTCGAGGCCTTCAAATAGAACAAAAATCAACCTTTACAGTTGTCGTATCGGTTTTGCGTGTTCATATGACATAGTAATTTGAACGATGTCTGATAAAGAAGAGACGTCCTTCGTTATTTTCCAGAGAATCTGGCCAATCTCTTTTCCATCACTGCATTAGTTCCCGTCGCTAACGCGAACAGGGCCACAGATCTAGGGTATAATAGTCCTCTCAAAAAGATATAAAAAGGTTTGTATAGCGTGACTTTTTATTGCAGGCAAAACAACCATTTGGAAGAGGGAACACAAATTGTTATAGTATGGTATGATAATTCCAATGTGTATGGGATGGACCACGCCCACTTGATTTATCAAAATTATTTTCAGTCTATGACCATCCTTGGGAAGTCTGCAGTAGGTGTGCCAAATTTGGTTTTGACCGGGAAAGCGGTTATAAACTATTCACATATCTGTGTGCGAAATTTCATATTCGTAAATATTTCTTCAAAAATATTTTCAAGATTAAGCTCTCTTCAATTTATAATTTACCATTTGTGATTTATAATAACTATCTAATTCCCCCAAGACTTTGAGATCATTCGCCAATCCCCCCTCAAAGTTCGCATTCCGCCAAAATGGTGGAAATCTCACCCAGTTGGCATCCCTAATATGAACCTAAATGTAGACCGCCTGAAGTGATGGGTGAGATTATTTGCACTGTCTGCAAACACACACATATGTATACATATTTGTATGTAGAATATGGCTGTTGTTGTTGCAGTTTTTAATTACGATGTAGAGCGAAGTAATTACTACTCCAATTGAGGTTTATTCTGATGTATGTACGTTTTATTATGACATTATTGAATTAAATGAGCGATACGTATGTAAAACTACATACATATATCCCCGTAGACGCACTACCTCTTTTGACAACTCCATCACCGCGCTCATCTGCAGTATTATTTTCTTAAACTCTCCTCCCTTTTTTAACCAACTTTTCATAAACTTCGTAGTAAACTTCATTGCGTTGGCATTCTTGATCAACCGAATTTCCGGTAAATGAAGAGCAATAAATTATAAGTTCGTCAATTGTCGGCAAGCATACTCGGCCATTGTAAGGAGAAACAAAAGGTTGGCAACTAGTACATACTTACACGGCTGTAACTGCTTGTTTTACCATGACTTAAGTTTAACCGTTGATCATAACAAAGAGAGCCTCGTAAATTACAGCAGCACAGCAGTCGCAGGAAGAGCATTCAGTAAACGAAGTTTGAACTCCACTTTAATTAGTGGTATAAGTTGTTCGCTTGAAAGCTGATACTCGTGTATGATATTCATGTAGTATGAAATAGAAATAAAAAAACGATTTAGTTGACTTAGTTAAGGTAAAAATAAAATAATCAAGAACATCATGGCGCACGCTGGGATGAGAAGAAATCTATCATATTACCATAAATTATTTAAAAAATTTTCTTAAATTTACCTGACATTCTCTGAAATTGCTGTTAATACATGTATTTTTACGGAAATTCTTCTAGCTGTATATGGGTAATGATTGATATTACCCTTTCTGAAAGAAAATCTGGTGCATACGTTTTTGTAGCTAACAGTATTGGTAGTGCTTTTAACGTAAATAATATGATTGCAAATAAATTAACCATCAAATTTACAGAGTATCAAAAGTTTGAGTTTCTTTTCATCAAATTATTTTTATAAAACCCGTAAAAATATTTAAACCACCGGCAACCTTTGATTGAATTTCATGTTTGTCAGGTAAGCAGGCACTTCTGAAAAATTTGTGGTTATCCAGATTGAGTTTTAAAAATTTTAGTATTGCTGGTCTTGAAAGATAGAATAGTTTACAGGAAATTAAATCTGTTACGTTATGTAAAATTTACTCTGAATGCGAATATGAAATCAAAATATAACAAAATTTTCAGTTTTCGAGATATAGGCAAATTTTTGAGATCTGAAAAAAATGCAACCCCATAGGGTATTCAACCACCTTTTCAAATGCCCATACCCCGAATATGGGAAAAATTTAAATTTTTCACTTTGTTGATTTTTATAATAATTTCTTTAAAAAAATGTTGCTTAACAAACAATTCTATAACCCTGGAAACATCAAAGAAATACTAAACAAATAATGTAAATATTGTAGATGCTTTGTATTTCAAGACAACCGGTCAGGTACGGGTATGATTTTTAACCAAAATATGCTGTTTGTTAGTCCATTTTTTTGGCGTGAAAAAAATTTTTTACCGACTTATAAGCAATTTTTTTATAGATAAAAGTCGATATCTGGAGAATTATTTTTTTTTTTGAATGCCCATAACTTTGTATAGAAAGACAATGGATTTTAACCATTTTTTTTACTCAAATGTTAGTAATTGTTGCCACTTTAAGATATAATGGTAAAATCATCGATTTCTATTTTTATACACTTATTTTTACGAAATAAAAAAAAATCAAATTTTGCAAAAACTATATATTGTTTCACACTTTTTCACAAGAATATAGGTAAATACTTTGAACTACAATCGAGCTGAATCCCTAGGAGATAGATTTTTTTCGGAGATATAATTTTTTTTGTAAAAATATTTTTTTGAGGTACATACTACAATGTAGTGAATAATTTTCACACGAAAGATTCTTACTTATTATAAACTATTAGTTTTCGAGTGGGTACTGATTAGTTAGGGAGATAGATAAACCTCGCACACCTACATTGTAATATGTACCTCAAAAGTGTATTTTTTTTTTAATTATATCTCTGAAAAATGTAGCTATTATGGCCTCAGCTCGATTGTAGTTCAAAGTGCCTCTTTTCTTTTTTCTAAAAGTATGAAAGAAAAAAATTTAGTGTTGCTTCCTTGCAAGTTTCACTTTAACCATCGTTAGTTTCACCCTTAGACGCCATTCGTGCTGCATCCATCTCAAATAACGGTATCCAGAGCGTACAGGTTAATTAATAATTTTGCAAATTCAATAAACGTAATTGAGGAGAGTCTCAGATGACAATAGCCAACACGAACAACACAAACAACAACAGCCAAAACAGCCACTCCACACGAACATGATACTTTAACTACAACCACAACAACAAAGCCTGCACAAACCGCTAAAGGACTGACGAGTCGAGGAGAGACTACGCGCTCGTTGGTCGATTGTTGACCTTCGCCTATCGAATAATTGCGCAATTTGTTATTGTTGCTGTTTATTTGTAAAGGTTGTTGTTGCCAAAATTTAGCTATACAAATGAAATATGTTGCAAATTTTCTGGCAGTTAGCAAGCAAATTAATAGCTTTTATGTATGTAAAAGTAAACGCGCCCTCCAGCGCCTAAAAGCAGACCACGGTTTAGAGGCTTATCTGTTTAATAAACTGCTAAAAGAGTAAAATAGCAAATAATTAAGAATATAAATACTAAATACATGGGCCCGATGAAATAGTAGATAGTGATACATGGTTTATGGGCCACAAAAACAACGACAACGACAACAACATAAACATCCACCGAAACAATAGCAATGGCGGCGGTAGTGGTAGGAGCATAATGGCGCGGCATTCTAGTAATGTTGCATACAACCAAGCTATGTAAGGCACAACAAGCCGAAATTGCAGCAGCACTGACTAATTAAAACGAAGCAACAAGCAATTTTGTAAGCGAAGCAAAACGATGGCAAATGCCGCTCTAATACATAGCAGCTAAAACGCAATCCCATTCATGGCTTCATTCCCGCTGTAATGCGTTGGAGAGTAAATTTTTTTTTTTTCAAGTAAATCTGATGCCAATTTCGCTTACACTACTTTGAGTAGGCAGCAGCGGTTTTGTGTAACTGTTAACTCTACGTTTTGCCACCCAGTGCCGAATTTGGCTCCTTCATTCTCACATACAAATACATATATACATCTATGCTTCCATATGTACGGTTAATGACGGCAGGATGTTTAGGGGGTTTAAGTCTAATTCTGAATAGTTAGGCTTTTGGGTTTCGGCTTTCGATGGCTCCTCCTCGTAAAAAAAAAAAACATTTGTGCTATATAGTATTTATAGAGAACTTTAATAATCATTTATTCTGGTTTTGTAAACAAGCAATTTATTTGGTGTAATGGACTTTATTACCGAAGCTGCAACTTTCACCTTTGCATTTTTTCTGTTTGTATTAAATTTGTAATGACTACTCTGCTCCGCTAATCCTACTATCTAATTAATAAATGTGAAAGTTTGTGAGTGAGTGTGTTTGGTGCTTCTTCGAGAGAGAGGTATTTCAATAAAATTTTACGCACACAGATTAATTAAAACGTGGGTTATCCCTGCAAACCATTTTTTCAGAGTATTCTGAATCGTAAAGAAATTTTAACGAATTCGGAAAGATCCCATCCGATTTTTTTCCGAATTTTCTAAAATGAAATAAATTACGCACACTTCCATTATTTTACGAAATTTCGGAAGAAAATCTGTGAAGCAACGAAAATAATGCTGCTATGTGAAGAATATCTTTCAGAATTTTTCCAGAATTTTCTTTATTTTTCGTACAGAAATTTCTTTACGAGTTCGTGTCAACCACTTCATATAATTTTCTTTGAAGATTCGGAAAAAAATCGTTACAGAAATCAGATACTCCTAAAGATTTCGTTAAGATTTCGGGAACTTTGGTTTGCAGGGGTGTTACATATAGCTACTGTGACCAGTTTTTTGTGGACCAAAATTGGGACACTTCTAAAGCATGGAATCCGAACATACAATATAGTTTTTAGAATAAAGTAACATAACTAATCCAGTTTTATTTAAGACAAAACAAAGAGAAAAAAAACTTGAATAGTGATCTCAAAAATACATACACACAATATATACGGTGGCAAATAAAACGTGAATGAATTGGAAATTCAATATTACGTAACTGCTGCGATCCTTAGGAGATGTCATGTCATTCAGTTTGTTGAAACAGTTGTCAGTTATTGGGTCGAGACGGATTAAAATGTTTTTATTGCCGCTGTTCACGAATATAGTATCGCAATTTCGATATTTGAAATGGTGGAACCAATATGGCGGACATTTTTTTAAAGATGTACCGCATTGTCAGGGTAAACCTACGGGAAACGAATTTTACGAATCTGAAGTCAGATTTGAAAAATTCAAAATGGCGGACGCAATATGGCGGATAAAAAAAATTTCAATCAATTGGATTTGCTTAAAACTTTACAATTGGGATTCTTAAGTTGCTGATTATGAGTCTGAAATGAGATTTTAAAAATTCAAAATGGCGGATCCGTATTTGATCTGCCATTTATCACGGAAAAGTTAAAATCGTATCGTACGTATGTGGCGTATGAGTTACCCCGACGAGACGAGAATGTTACTCATACGCCTTGTACGTACGTTTGACATAAAACGGCCCATATACACGCGCACATACATATGTATGTATATGAAATAAGAAAATCCATCTGATCTTTCAGTTGCTGTCGTTGGGGTCGAACCATAGGAAAAATAGCTGTTAGTTGAGAGGATTTTAGGGGTCTGTGAAGAGGTGGTTAGTGGTCTAAGGCTAACCTTCACTTGCGGAACATAAGTCAATACGTTGGGTACAAGTTTGAATAGTTACGACTTCAAGCTGTTGCCGAGAGAGGGTTATTTAAAAAACAATTTTTCCGACCCAATCTAATATTCTTACATGCATTTCGTTCTGGCATATTTCCCTCATTATTTGGCCTTAAACTCTTCTGAATTTGCTATTAGTTTCTTAAGCACAAACCAACCACATGCAAAAATGAGTAATAACTGTATACAAATAATGAATTTGTTGTTGGCACAACGGACTCAGCTGCTGAATTGAATTATGCTTAATGAGTTTAAAATGTATTTACACACATTCACTCGCCAATATCTATATTATCACATTTATGCACCCACCCAACACACACACATATGTAAATTTGTATGTATACATGTACCTATTCAGATATAAATGGCATTACCATACATTACTTTATTTGCATACAAAATATATAAAAATTTAATGCAGTTCATTTAATGAGTGCAATTAAGAGCGGCAAACGCAAACAAAAACTAGAAAAGTTGAGAATGAATGAAAAGCGGTGGGTGAGGCAAAGTGAGTAGGGCAACCGTAGTACATATATTTATTTAGTTTTGTGGGCTCATTAAAAAGTGATAAATTAGCTATGACACATAAAGGCTGAAAATTAAGCAATAAAATCGGTTACTAATGAACAACAATAACAAGCGCGCTTATAAGTACGGTGACATAATAAGTAAACATAAAATGCATTAATGACAAAAGTTGCATAGATTCACCTAATATTTATGCACAAACATATACATATATGTATGTATTTATGTACCTCCATAATTGCATGCTTGCAACTTAAATGTTTAGTGCTACATACATACATTTGTACATACGTTTTTCTACATACATACGTACATATTTGTTGCTGGGCTACAAAAGCCGCTTACGTACCTATTTTGAAGGCTCATTTGATTTTATGGCGTATGGAAATATTTATTAGTATGTGCTTGTTTGTTTTGAGCGAATATTGCCGAAATGCGCATTTAATGACTTGCAAGTAGAAATATGTATACTGTAACCGTAGATATTTGGTTGTCCAATTACTCGCTTTTTTTCGAAAACCGGTTTTCGACTTATTCGAAAAATGTTAATTAAAAAAAAAACGGTACGCCACTTTCGGATTAAGAAAAGACCGGTTAAACCGGTACTAATTTACATATTTCTTGTATTGTAAAGTTACAATATTTTGCAGCTAAAAATAGGTAGATATGACTTTAACTTATAGATCATTAAGGCAAAAATAAGTTCAAAATATTTTGGATTACAAGTAAAATAGAGTGAAAAATTCACATTTTACAGTTTATTTTCGACCCGCCCTAATGTGTATACATTGCATATATGTAATTTAGTGAAAATTGTCAGTCATTAATTTGCTATTAAATTTATACAATTTATGTATCTTTTCAAAATAATGAGGTTAATTAGTTGATTGGCTGATTTATTGACTCAGTAATTTTTGACGACTGACTTCCTAATGAAACCATGCCGCTTTCCTGACAATCCCATTGATGAAGTCCCAATTCACGGTGAAAATTCACATTCAGTGTCTTGCATAAAAGAGAAAACTCTTTCAATATTAAATTTCAATAAACGAGTTATGTTTTCACTTAATTAAAATGGTAAATAAACTTATGCAAATTCCACGTATTTATGTATACACATTCCTGATCGCTTCTCCGCCATTAACCAAAACCTAACTTATGTAGTCGTATGTATGAACAAACACGCATAAGATAAGTCTGCCTATTGACTAACTAATCGCTTGAGTGGTCAACTGATTTAATGACTTTCTAACCAATAAATCGACAGAAGCACACACTCGCCAACGTGCACAATTTGTATTGCATATACTAGCAGTGTTGCCAGTTTTGATATTTTGTAGCTAGATTTAGCTATTATTTGCGTTTAGCTATTAGATTCCTTTTTTTTTAATCGAGTTAGCTATTTTAGCTATTTTCTTTTATAATTTTGCCATTTTTAGACAGAGTTTACCATTTTAATGAATATAAAACAGTACCAAAGTCAGTATTCTGGCACGCTTAATCCCTTTTTGTTATATCGACAAAAACAAAAAATTTTGATACACACGAAGCAGTCGATATATTTACGAAACTATTTTAAAATTGCGTTTGTAGTTTTTCTCTCTTACATCAGTTTTTTTTCAAAGGACCTTGTAATTTCGAAGATATGATTACCTCCAAAAATTATTAAAAAAATTTAGTGCAATGTAAAATAATAATATGGGTACCAAATGAAAGAGCAATTTCTGTGGATTTAAAAAAAATATATTTTTTTTTTTTTTACGAGGACGAGTATTGAAAATGCCTTCGTAACTAATTTTATTTTTTAAATTTGAGGATGTGGCCGAGTGTATATTAGTGCTTAATATCTACATTTTCAATACTTACTTATCCCTAAACACCATCAGCCGTAGTTCCATAGGTTTTTCCCTTTAATTTTTTCCTTTACATTGCAATGAGTTTTTTAAATAATTTTTTGAAATAATCAAATGCAAGTTTCAAAGCATTTTAAAAAATTCTGACGTCAAAGAGAAAAACTGACGTTATTTAGCTATTTTGAATAAAAATATTTTTAGCTATTTTATTTTTTACATACTTTTTCGAAGAATATAGTTATAAGCCTCAAAATTTTCTGGCAACACTGTATATTAGATTTATATGGTTGCATAGAAATAGCTTCGAAATTTAATCATGCGTTAATAACAGTTGTACATATATTTTTGAATGAACTAAATGAAGAATTATGATTACTTGCTCACCGCTCCTCTCTGGCTAACAACTTATTATTATTTGCTATATTGAGGATAAATTATAATCTCACTTTATTTTAAATTTGATACAGATTTTGTTACTTCTAAAATTGGGAACTTCATGAGGTTCGTTAGAACAGTTCGCGTGCGATTTTTCTTTGGAAAGATGGATCAAGTCATAATCCAATCCATTCTTAATTTCTGTGTCGAGTTCGTCTTCTTCTTAATTTTCTCATTGCCACTTTCGATAAAAATTATTCAATACTTATTTCTTCCTTGTACAATAACTTAGAGGCTTTATCGATCTCACAATCCCGCTGAACTGTTTGTTTTCCTAACGCAGCTATTATAGCCTTCTAAAGTCGAAGTGGTTTCCATTTTTAAACTGAAAACCAAAAGTTCATTCAACATTAACAACAACAACAAGTGGAGTTAATCAATATGTGGCTAATACTTTTTGAAATCTCTTGAAGAGAACCACAGTTTTCCGATCGAAAAATATTGATTTTCAAGAGTTCCATACCATTTCTACGAAAAGTTGTCTTTTCTCCATGTAAAATACTTTGAGCAACCTCTAAATATTTTTTGATTTCAACATAAGAAATATAGGTGTATTTTTTCGATATAGAACAATCCTAGGGGGTGGCAGTATTAAAATTCCGACTTTACTTTTTTGGACCACCCTAATGCACATACAAGAGATTTGCATTTGCAAATTTACGTCAACTACTCCATGAAAAATTTTAATTTCAGTGACGAATATATTTAAACAGGTATCGCAATTTTCATTAATTTTCATTTTATTGCAACTGCATACGTAGTAAAGGATAGAAATGTTATTTTAGCTGAAATTGTGTTTTTTTACACCAAAAATGTCAAATATGTATGTAGCTACTTCTATCCCCGACTTGGCTTAGGCTGTAGACCACGCCCAGACAATTTTTTATTTTTTTTGTAATTCTTTTATTATTTTAGACAAAATAGTCGTTTATAAAATATTAATCAAAATAAAATTATTAATAAGCAATTGATTTGGAACTCTCACTTAGGCGAAACTCTTCGTAAAACCACATCAGCCATGTGTGCCTGTAGACGTATGGATATAGCGCTGTCGCCTACTTAGCAGCCATCAGACCCTTCTCCAAAATGATTGTTCACTCCAAGCTTGTGTATTCATACTCTTCAGCTCTTGAAAGCGAAGAAGAACTTAACACTAAGCTGAGTTCCAGGGTCATGTGGTTTCGATGGGAGCGAATTCGCCAACGAACTGGAAAAAGCACGATCACAGAGACAGATTTCCGTGCTTGCTTTAAGGACGGTCTTCGTCGGAACACACCAAGTGCAAATTTACGCTGTTTGGCGGACAAAAATTAGTGAACTCTTATTCAATAAAATTTTCACCTAAGTGGAAGAAATTCGTTTGTGATTAGGGCAGCTATATCTCCTAGAAATTAGACCCGGATTAATCTCTTTATTGGTTGATTAGCCTTCGATTCAGCCGTTATGCGCTTAAGTTAGTTTCACAAAAAGGAGATCACGAGTAGTATTAGTTGCTAATTCTTTGTGTATATTCCCGAAGTTATCGTAGAATTTTCGAATTTTTTTTTTTTTTTAAGTTAGTGGTAAAATTCAAGAAAATAAATCACCTAGAAAATGAAAGCCCCAAAAAATTTAGGTCAAACCGGAAGAAAATGAAATTATAAATGGAAATTTTAAAATAATAATAGGTAGACTTGGAGGTGCAGTACAACAACAAAAACAACAACTGATCAAATCGAGGCACTAAACCAATAAAAAAAGAATCAATAAATAACTGAAGAGTCATAAAAGTGAAAAGCGCTATGAAAATTCAAGAAAGTGTGTCGGATTATACAAACACAAAAACAAAAAAAGAGAATTGAAAGCAAACAACTTAAAGTGTTGCATGTGTGGGGCATGCTATAAAAAAAAAAAAATACCTTTAAAATTGAAAGCGGCTTAAATGCTGGGCGCACGCAACAGTCAACACTTAAACGAACAACAAAGTAGCAATTAAATAACACACAGAGGGGGAGTTTTAAAGCGAAAAGATGTGTGCCATAAAGCGACGAAGTGAAGCGGCGGCGGAGCCCAGCATGCCATGAAAGAAAGGTGTGTTGATTATGCGAGCAATGCCTTCAAATAAAACAGCCATTAAAAGCTGACAATGAGTGAACAAGAGCACTAAAAAAAAAAGAAGAAGAAAAAAACAGCCGCACGAACACACATATCTGGGAAGTTGATAATTTAATTTTAATATTGAGTGATGAAATAAATATTTGGGATATAGGCGGATATAGGCTGCTCGAGGCATGAACACACATAAAAGTGGCAAGATGAATAGTTTTATAATGAAGCGAAATATTTATGTATAATAAAGAGTAAAAGAATGCTGTGTGAAAAATATTGAAAAGAAATTAGCAAAGAAAAGGTCTTTGACAATTTTTTAAATATTTAAATGACCAGAGAAGGTAGTATTCGATCGATAATTTAAAAAAGCATATTATTTTATATTGCAATTCCGAAATTACTGAATAAAAATATTGAAAAAATTAAATAAAACTTCATTGATTAAGCATGTTTAAAAGCATATTTTTGCATATTTATGGAGCTTTTTGTAGTTATTATTTTTAGTTTTTTCTGGCATATTTTAGGCAGCGGGTTTTTTTTTAACCCTTTCTAAGATTTCTAACAATTGTTTTTTACGAAACCGCTCAAAATTTTTCGGCATACTTTGTGTCCTACTTTTCGGAGTGTTTTCGAAATTTTTTCTAATTTTTCTATTTCGTCTTTTTTTGGAATCTTTCGGGATTCTGTCTAGGATTAAAACAAAAACTGTGTATTTTATCCCTCGGGAGTTTTCTAGACTTTTTTCTGATATCTTATGCTGATTTGGGACTTGTTCGTGGCATTGTGGATCTTTCGGAACTTTTCGAGTTTTTTTCGCCATTTTGTTTTTGAAATTTTTCGGTGATTATCGGGATTTTTACGAAATTTTTCGAGGTTTTTTCGGAGTTTGTCAAAACGAATCGAATCTTTCAGGTCTATGTGCCTGAGAAATAAAAAGGAAAAAAACAGGTTAGAAAAATATTTTTCTAACTTTGTACTTTTTTTGTTATGAAAATAAAAGGCAAAAAAAAACATAGTAATATCAGCTATATAAACAAGAACAACAACAACAACAACAACAGCACGCAGATAAACACCAAATAGCAAGCATTAAAATATCAACAACCAAATCTAAACGGTTTACAAAAGAATACAAAAAAGTAAGTAAATTAAAAGAAAAAAGCGCGCAGTAAAAAGAAAACAACAACAATGATCGGCAGAAGACAACAAAAACTTCCGTGCCAGCGCCAACAACTTGACAGCATTTAAATATCAATGCATTGACAACAACAACAACAACAGCTACAAACCACATTAGTGGAAGTTGCAGCACAACCAGTTCTTATTTTAGAGCAACAACACTCTTCAACAAACATCCAAAATGGCATGCAAGACATAAAACAACAAAAAACAACTGCATGGAGTGATAGCAACAATTGCACTCTTAGACAAGTACACACACACACACACACACATACATAAGAGCATGCAAGCAACTCCAACGCATGTCGTCGGATACTCGTATGAAGAGGTGTGTATATTACGTGCCCCCATTAAGCCCCCACGAAGGTATCACTACATACTACGCTTGCAACATCTTCGCGCAACATGTATGGTGGGCAACATGCTGCGAGTCATTGACTATAGCTTGTGTGCGTGTAATTGTTGTTCAAATCGGCTCGACAGCGCAGGGCAACGATGGCCCCACACATCGCTGTGGAGCCTAGCAACCAGGTGGAGTAAATGTGGAACGTTGACGCTGACGTTGGGGTGCTCGTTGCTGTGTTGTGTTGACCTGGCTGACTGGTCGGTTGGCTGGCTGTTGCTTCCACAGGCAGTTGGCGTTGCTTTCAGTTTGTTTTTGACCGGTCGCGGTGACGTTGTGTTTTTATGGTATATCTGAGTGTTAATCGCGCGTTTCATCGTCGTGCTGAATACTAGTATCTGACGTTGCATATCCACATTATCGTAGGTGGAAATTTGATTTTGTGAATGCGGAAAAGTGGATTTGGAGACTAAGTTTTTATATACATACATGTGTATATCTAGAGCTGTGCATACGCGAGTGGAAATTATCTATTTCTAATTTGAATTGGTGAAATGGAAATGTGAAAAAATCTCGGAATTCATACTCACATGTCAGTGATTGCTCATTGCATATTTTGGTTGGCTGGTGTATTGCGTTTGTATTGCTGAGTGTGGTTATAGGTGTGTTTGGAGAAGAGTGCGCCTGTAGTTGACAAGCGTGACAAGCGTGACAAGCGTATACCCACGCGACAGTGGTGTTCAATGTGTGAACTCTAACTGTTGCTATTTATAGAAAAAAAGAAGTGATGATGATTTAATGTCAGCCTATTTCATGAAGTTCTAAAACGAAAATTGATTGAGTACAATTAGAGAATTATTAAAAAATTGAGTAAAAGAAATGAATATTAATAAAAAAACATTAACAACAATTGTTATATACATACATACTTAATATAAGAAAATTCTTATTAAAATCTATAACAAATTTGAACTTGTATTTTTTTACAAAATAAAAATATTATTACAAAATACAGCGCGCAAAAGCTCCGATAAAAAGCCTTAATAGATTCAAAAAATGTCTTAAAAAAATTTCTTTAAGAAATTGTCTGCATAAAATATTGAAATAAAGAAATTTAGTTTGTAAAATTATTGGTGTTTGAAGAATAAATAAATACAAAATCAAGAAGTATAAAAAAGTGTTTTGATAATTTGCAGAAATAAAATTATTTTATTGAAAAAACTATAGTGCGATAATAACCAAAAATATTATGCAAAAAATATCACTGTTTGAAATGTAAGAGTGTATATACATATGTATGTATGTATGTATGTATATACTATAACACTTAAAAATAATTTAATAAAATAAACTAAATTCTCTTGAAACTGTTAATTTCAATGCGCAGGTTAATTATAAAAAATAAAAATAATAAAAAACAATTTGAAGTGAAAACGCAGTGAATTAAAAGACATTCTAAAACCGTTTGTGCAAAAATATAAAAAAATAATAAATCAGAATCAGAAAAAGTTTTACAAAATTGGCAAAATCGTAACTTACAAAAAAAAATATTATAAATAAAAACCACTGATTCGATAACAAAGCAGTTACACCATCGCCAACACTTACATATTTTATTCGCTCAGAAGGTAAGCATCGACCAGCAAAACTTTGATACATACCAAATTCAAGTTTGGCTCAAAGCCAGTCTATACGTTAAGAGAGTGTGTGTATGTGGCATAGGCGCATGCAAGGTGTGGTTTTAGGGTTAGAAACCCCACTAAAATGTCTTGAAGGTACAGTTTCTTTTCAATATATGTCTTTTGAGGTCTGAAGTGTCTGTGAAACAATATTTGTTAGATCTCTAACTTATACTTGATCAATTTCCTTTTATCTCTTCCACTCTTTTTTCGCAATATACATTTTAAAACAATATTATGAGCAACACTGAATTATATAACTAATTGCGAATATGCTTTACGGTATTTTTGAAGTTTTTCTTACTATACTCAATATTTTTAATCATTATATTCGTTCTTCTGTGCTTTCAAGTACCTTTCGATTTGATTTGGGTCACTTGAGCTAATACGGAGTTTCCACGAAACAAAAGTTGCGCAATGTAAACCCTAATCGACATTTCGGCTGGAATTTCTCATAATTAATTTCATTGAAATTGAGACACAAAATTACCTCAACTTATTGATATAACCCTGAAAATTACTTATTGTGAAGGATTAATAAACAAAGAAAATAAAAAATAAACGTCAATGACAAGCACACTGAACAAAACAATAACAACAACAAAACAAGTCATCGAAATTGAAAATGACATTGAGGAGGTCGTGTAAAGAGCAACAATTTCAAATTGAAGCTGCGCAATTTGTGAGTCGTGTAAACACTCTATAAAGCTAGCTTGTTGTTTCATTTACTAACCGACCTCAAAAGAGATGGAAGGTTATCAATTCACTGGAATTTTGTATGTATGTTACCCGATAACTTTGAATTACGTGAACTGTTTCCGATTATTTTTTTATCGGAAAAGTGGAACCTCAAGTGTGGTCTCGCACTAAGGAACTATTCAAGCATTGTGTAACCACCAATAAGGGGCTTATTTTTGATGGCAAGGTGCAGGGGAAGGATCTGGATGATGATTACGCGAGCAGTATTTATTTATTTACTTTTCGCATTTTTTTTTAAGATTACAATTTTAACTAATCAAATGTATGTTCCCACTAACACTGATTCCGTGAAAAAGTAATAAATAAAATTTATTAATTAAAAGGCGTGTAGAAACAGGTCAACACAATGTAACGAGTTACGAAAGAAGTTGAAAAAATACAAAAGTACACAATATAAATAGATAAAGATAAAGATAAAAGACATAAACGCAGCAAAACATCAACACTTACACGAAAAGATATTCATTTAACTGCGATAAATACAGTAGCAATGATATTTATCAGAACAACAAAAAATCATGTCGGCACGCCATGAAAGAAAGAAAAAAAAATAAACTGAAAAAAGGCAGTAAGACTAAGCAAACGCAAGAATAAGGATAGATAAGGAAAATATCAACAAAGTAACAGCACCGCCATGTACATTAGGGTGGTAAAAAAAGGTTAAGTCGTTAATGCTCTCACCCCTAGTATTGTTCTATACTGAAAAATTTACAACTGTTTTTTTTTTTGAAATCGAAAAATATTTAGAGATCGATCAAAGCGCCAAAAATATGCCATGTAAAATAAATTGGTCGGCATATGAATTCTTGAGTATCATCATTGGAAGCCTCCTGAAGAGAAACACAATTTTCCCGATCAAAAATATTGATTTTGATTTATTCCTTCTTTATTTATTTAAAATTAATACAATAATACTAAGTCTTTTGAAGTATGGTAAAATTTCCCCAATCCATCAATCAAGAATTCTTTACCACTTTCTACGAAAAACAGTTTTTTTCCCATATGAAATACATGGAAAACTTTGAACGCTTTGACCAACCCCTAAATATTCTTTGATTTCAAAATACAAAATAGGGGTATATTTTTTCGATATATATAGAACGATCCCAGCGTGCGGAGCATTAAAATTCAGACTTTCCTCTCTTTTGAATTTTTGGACCACCCTAATGTACAGCCAAACATATCTATGTATGTAGCTACATAGGTGAAAAGATTTGATATTTTCATATATTTTAAAGAAATATTTATTAAGCAAATATGAACTATTTATTTTATCAATTACACCAATCAACGGATAACAGAAAGCATTTTGGAGCCAACGCTACCAATCTGCTTACAGTCTGTGCCGTTGTTGTTACTTACTGCGCTTCAAGCTACGCTTTATTGTGTACATTAATATGTATACATGCACATACATATAGTATGTATTGGCCAGTGCTATTGGAAACTGGTTTTCTGATTTTTGTGATTGCGAAATTCTGGTCTAAACATGCGGCCAAGTTGAGTCGTTTATGCTTGCATTCATACATAAATATATGTACGTGTATCCATATGTGCATATACTTACTATACCATATAAACTCAAATATAAAGCCACACTTGTAATACACAACACACAAACCGACAAATTGTAAGTAAGCACATACCAAGGGCGCACCCTAAAAATTCTTTTTAAGGGGGTTTTGTATATGAATCAGAAATCGGAATTTACAAGGTACACCCCCGGATTAGTCTCGGGATTTAGATATTCATTACTTTTCAACAAGTTAAATCGAAAAAATTGCTTCAATATGGTTTGAGAAGCTCTTCTACCATAAAATAAATAATAAATGAATGGGTTTGAAACCTACTTTTTATTTAAAGTGTCGTTTTTATTTTTTCTCTCGAACGTCAAGACTTATTTTAAAGGATTTTGTAATTACAAAGATATAATTAATTCCAAAAATAATTAAAAAAACATAATTTATCCGTAATTCAAACAATTTTTCTTTGCGTAAATTAAATTATTTTTATTAACGAAAACTAAAATTTATTTATTTTTTATTCGTCATTCCAATAAATGTTTCCCAACTCTGTATCTAAATGGCCTTAATTTCTACTTGCATTGTTTATAATTTTATAGAGTTTCTTTCTTAGGTTTAAGTAAAAGGGTTCAATGACAGATACATATGTATGTATGCATATGTAACATGCTGGAAGTTTCTTTGCCATTAAGTTTCGTTTTGCTAATCCTACATGTATACTTATTTAATATCGCGTTCCTCGTTTTTAGTTGTCAGCTAGTCCAGCTGTTGGCTTTTGCGGTTAGCATTGTAAGGTTTAATCGACAGCATTCGGTTAATTTATACACGTTTGTGACAACGTGCATCTGTAGGTATACTGGGTAGCCATAGACAGTACTTAAGGTGTGGTTCTATGAAGCGCAGCGGGCCACTTTCCGCCAACCGCTAAATAAATAAATATAGAAATGCGCTCTTCACTTACCGTAGGAGTTAGATTTCTATTGAAACCCTACAGAAATACAGGTTAGCACTCGCTCAGCTCTTTGGTTCGAAATTTTCGGTTGCTAGTTTTTATATACTGTGTATGTAGAAAGTAAAGGGTGATGAGCTTTTTGCGATTTTTCTGTACGAAAGGGGAACAATTTTTGGGAAAAATTAAACGAATTTTTTGTTAGGATAATAATAACACTTTGGTTTATGTGGATAAAAGCGATAATGCTGTACCATTATTTACTACAAAAGATAGACCCCGTCTGGAAAAAACCAGTATAACTTGGTCCATATACAAATTTAGAATATTCAGCCGAAAGTATGTTTTTGATTTGGAGTTACTGGAGTTTAACCGCTTCTACTAGTCCCATAATGAATTTTCTGTCAGAACTAATATTTTTTATGGCAGCTGACCTTTAAATTTAAAAGTCTATTTCCGAAACCTTTTTTAATAATGGTTTTAAGAAAAAATTCAGCTGAGTAAGCGAACTTAGAATTAAGCTCGAAACATATCTTGCGGGTACTGTGGCCAGATAGTGATGTATAGACATCAAAAATGGCCACTGAAGCATTTTTCCTGGATTGATAACTGAGAGTAGAGAGTAATAAGAGCCAAATATAGATCCGCAGCACGGTGGAGAGAATACAGAGGTGGCGCCGATGACGATACCGCTACTCGGCTCTCAGTGATTTTGACAGAATCAGCTGTTTTGGTGACGTCATAGTAGAGAAGACAGCAGTAGTGATGTGCTGAGTCAATACTTTTAAGTACCCAATACTCTCGATACTCGGTACCGAAACATTTAGGTTTCGAATAAAAGCGCACATAGGCCAAAAATATGGAAAAAACGCCTAACAAAACCCGAATGTAAGAGCCAATAGAACTTTTTTACTGATTCAAATGAAAGATGTATATATGTCGGTTCGATGCCATAATACAGAGAAACCCTTACTTGTTTGAAGCATTTTTGTTCCAGCTGAATCGGACGATATCATTTTTGTAGGCCTGGGACAGATTCTGTAACCAGTTAACGACAATTTTCGAATCGGTATCGGTTTTGTCGACGTTTGATATCAAATATTTGTAAGTCAACAAGTGCGATATCGATCCGAAACTTGTCGCTAACTGGCTACAGAAACTCTCCGCTGAAAGGCTTCTTCATCCGTCAAAGTATTTTTCTTGAACCTTGGATCGACTAAGGTTAAAACTGATAAAATAATATTTTTCTGTGGCGATAAGTTCAAGTGTTTTAGCCGATATCATATAAATTAGTAATGAAAGTTTTTTCTAAACCTGAAATGCATATAATGGCGAGGGTTTAATGTAAATAATCGGTATCGGATACCGAAAAGGAAGTATAGGGTACCGAAATCTTTTTTAAGTATTGGGTACCGAGTATTGGGGACAATTCAGCACATCACTAGTCGCCCTCATTCTCGCCGCTCTCAGTTGTCAACTCTACGATGACGTCACGCTAAAATTACTCTCACGAATTCTGCTGCAATCGGCGCAATCTTGTATTCTATCATTCTTGGATCCGCAGGCAGCTGATTATGCCTCGGAAGTGTTACTCAAAATAAATACGATCTAAAACGTTGAAAGCTTAGCAAAACGAAAGTAGATTAGCTGAGAAGAAAGTTCTGAAATGATTCCTCCTCATCGTTCTTCAAGCAGAGTTTCCATTAGACCTATCAAAAGTCCTGTCAACATGAAGAGTTAGCGCTTGGTGAGGTTAAGAAGCTTCTTTTGCAATCTACGGTTCACCACTGACCAGATGTACCTTGTATTTAATTTTGTATGTCGTGGTTTTCCCTCAAGGCTCCCTGAGCCAACTAAATGCCCATTTGTCCAGGAATTGAACGCAGGTTATCAATTACTCTTTCCTATACCCTCCCTGTAAGGCAGAGAAACTGTCTTGTCTATGCAAAGTACCAGCTTTGCTGTAAAGATATCCCCAGGGCCCTAAATTCAGTCTATCTCGGAGGTATCTCGTTTCGACCGAGAGAAAGGTTAGCCATTCCTTGACCAATTTCGATTGTACTATACTCCATCCAAGAGCCTTGACTGCTGCTTGACTGGTAGGGTAAATGTTTGCTGTTCCATAGCCAGTGGGCTGTCTCTTTCATCTCGTCCACCTATGCTTGAAACACGCTGCGAAAATTTGTGAGAACACCTCATCTACATTTTTCGATCAATTTCGACCGCTCTATGTATGAAAATGTTTACTTACAGGACCTCTACTCCGGAAGCTTTCTCTCACACACTTACTCCTTGCCTGCATCCATATGCCTCATTAAATTTTCGCAGATATGGGTTAAAGGAGAAGCCAGTGCTCCCTTAGGATCATGGCGGAGTAGACTGCGGCAGTCTTGCCTGAAAAATACTTCCGCTTCTTACTCTGCTACTTATGCTTCTCCTTTTAATGACCACAATATGTACTTATATCGACGAAGTTAATTCAGATTTTATAATTTTCATATTTTGTATCTTCTTTCCTTATGCTGCTTATTTGACTCTTTTTTAATTTCTTTGCCATGAAATATGTACATACATATGTATGTCTGCATATATATATATATATGCACTTTCGTGCTGTTAACAATACCCATTCATTATCCATATTTCTCCGCTTACATTTTACATCTTTTGTGGCCAATATTAAATTACAATTACAACAAAAGCATCTCAACGCTCTTGACTTGCCAGTTATATGTATGTATGTATGTATGTATGTATGTATGTACATAAACCTTGGCTTAAAAGATCACCAACGTCATTCACTGTTACAATTATAATTCCTCGCGGGACAACTACAACAATAATAGAGAATGTGTGGCACATCAGCGCGAATCGCGGAAACTGCTACTTAACGTAATTGAATTCTACATTAACCGCTACTTTGCAAAAGCATCCAATGAAATGTTGGAAGCATAAAAAAATTGCGAAAATTTTTGAAGCGAAAATTTTTGTAAAAATGTTTTAAAGCTAAAATAAAGGCTGTAAATTGTGGATAATGTAATGAAAATCACAGAGAGAGGGAGAGATTAAGTCAACTTTTTAAGGATTTTATATTACATAAGATTTCTTATTCGTGAATTCTTATGGTTCGTACACACGAAAAGAGGAGCGGCGTCGAACGAAGCAAGGCACCGCAAAGGAAAGCTAAGCTGCTGGTGTTCATACTGAACGAAGCGAAGCGGAGCTTTTTGTATGGTATCGGCCGCAAAGATATCAGAAAACTTATCTTCAATGAAAAGCGGCTAAAATATTTGCTCAATTTGCTGCAAGTGCTTTCTCTAAAAATACATTTTAATTTTGTGTTCGCATCATTGTCAAGGGCTGAAAAATCGAAAAGAAATTTAAAATTTTTTATTTTTTAAATTGCAAAGTTGCATCTAAATTTTCAACTTTTTAATCAGATTTTTGTGATTTTTCTGATAATGCAGTTTTATAGCCCATTAAGTTCTAGTAAAGCAAAGTGCAAGCTTTAAGTTGCTAAAAAAATTGCTTTGATTTTTAATAATTGTTTTCTGACTGTGGTGAATTTTCCCCATACAAAAAACTGTCGAATATATATTTTTTTTGGAATGAAATGAAACCAAATTTTTTTCTTGAATATAGCAAGCAAAGTATACATTTTCTTTTCGAAAGTTCTTTTTTCAACAAAATTTTTTGGGGGTTTATATAATGGCACTATTTTTCCCTTATAGGCCATCGACATTCCAAAATGGTACACTGTGCGCCGCTCGGTTTTTGAGTGTGTATGTATGTGCACACACTTTATTTTACATATACAAATAGATACATATTTGTAAATAGTTTTTTAATTATCAAAAAATGCATGTCCAGTTTTTAAATGACCATAAAATTTATGTCCAATTTTAAATGGCCAAAAATGTTTATCGATTTACTAATGACCAATTATTTCTCTTTGAATGTTTAGAGGCCAAAAATATATGTATAGTTTTTAAGGGACATAAAAACATTTGGCCAATTTTTTCGAAACCCTCAAAAATAACGTCCAGCCTTACATTTTTAAATTGCCTAAAACTTTTGCCCCACTTTTAAATGACAATAATTTGACTTAATGTTTTGGTCCTGTTTGCAGAACCAAAAAGTTGCACCCTGTTTTATGTCCAGTTTTTAAATGGCCTAAAATTTATGTCCAATTTTTAAATGACTTAAATATTTTTCAAGTTTTTTAATGACCAAATAATTTATATCCAGCGTTAAAATTATCAAAACTGCATTTTAAAATGTTTAGTGGCCACAAATTTATGTCTAACTTTTAAGGAACAAAAAACTTATGGCCAGTTTTTTCGAAACACCAAAAATTGCCGCCCAGATTTATGTCCAGTTTTTACGGGGCCTAAAATTTATGTAAATTTTTTAAATGACTGAAATATTTTGCCTAGTTTTTGAATGACCAAAAATGTATTACTAAACATTTATGTTAAATGTTTAATGGCCAAAAATTTATGTCTAACTTTTGAGGAACAAAAAAACTTATAGCTAGTTTTTTCGAAACATTAAAAAACTTGCGCCCAGTTTTATGCCCAGTTTTTTAATGGCCTAAAATTTATATAAATTTTTTAAATCACTAAAATATTTTTCCTAGTTTTTGAATTGCCAATAATTTATATCCAGCGTTTATATTACCAAAAATGTATGTTAATATTTATTGTGGAAAAAAATGTATGCCTAACTTTTAAAGAACAAAAAAAAAAACTTATGGGCAGGTTTTTCGAAATACTAAAAATTTATGTCCAGTTTTTAAATGACAAGATGTTAGCTTAAAGTTTTAAAAATTTCGCTACTACATAAACCTTTAGCTTCCCTAATAGACTCATGCATACGCATGTATGCACGTATAAACATGCTTTATATTGTGTATTTAACACACATTTAAAATGCACGAAAATGGGTAGAAAATGAGCCTAAAATAGCGCATAGCATGAAGATTAAATGTACAAAGCAAATGTACATATTTAATGTTAATATGAATAAAGAAGTGTTGTTATAGAGCTTTTTGTCACACATAAAAGTGTCTGGATTATGCATGCTTTTGGGCATATGTTCGTACATACAAAAGCACATAAGTATGTATGCTCATATGTGGGCGTGTATAAAATATGCGACATTTTCCAATATGCCGAGCAAATCTTCCTGGACCATTCACATTCATTTATGTATGAATATTTATGTATTTGCAGAATAGTTTGAATTTTTGCATTTTAGCCAACATATTTTTTTCTCCTACGAGCATTGCTTGCTTCCACCGACCGGCTAACCACAAAAGTAACAACGCGTCTGTCTACACGCTGAGATTCTTGTGAATCATCTGCATTCTCCGCGCCACGCCCCAGTCTCCACCAGTAAGCTCAAACTCTTTGTTTCCGAGTCTGGTTATTCGTTAACCTGTCATTTCGCATATTTTCAGCTATAAGCCAATATTTTTTCGCCATATTTTTAGTCATGTTTTTTTTTTTTTAATTTATTTCGTATCATTCTTTAGCCACACATTCCTTTTACGCTGTCAGTTTGTTTGGTTGAGGGCGATGCAGGCAATGTACGACGAGAAAACACCGGTAACAACAAATTATTCGTTTACATTAGGGTGTATCACTCTCTTTAAAAAAAAATCGGTACTATAAATCGTAAATATAAAAATTGTTATATTTTGGGACTTCCGCCAAAATATTTTGGAAAAATATTAAGATTTAAGTGAGCGAGACCTAATTTTTTTTATAAATAAAATTAGTTTTTAAAGATATTTTTTCTAAAAAATCTCCTTAGATGGTAGAGGAGTGTAAGTTTAAACGTTCTGCATAAAAATGTTTAAAAACTTTATCAAAATAATGAGATTTTTGGAAATATTTTCAAATCGGTCTAAAAACTTCAAAGCTCCGACGGCACGGTTACAGACTCACGTTGATATTCTTCAGTTCTGGGGGTTCACCCGGATGGCTGGAAAATAAATGTTGACCACCCTAATGCACATATGTACGTATAACGCGTGTGCATACATATGTATAACTGTACATAAATAGATTCCTAAATGGAGATGAGCAATGAGTAAAAAAATACGAAACAAAATCTGTGACTCAGCAAAGTTGCCAAAAAGAAAGAGCCTCAAATTATTCAGCGATAAGCGAGCGAAAAATGTAATACCCATATACACATGTATCTATGTACATATGTACGCATTTTTATATATAATAAAACTATATAGTATGCACATTAGGACGGGTAAATTTGTATGGGGAATTTTTCCCGACTATGCGCATATAGCACAGCAGGATTCTACAAGTGATTCTAAGCAAATTCTAAAAAAAATCTAAAGTCTCAAATTAATTTGTAGTTTGCGACATCGCGAAAATGGGTTTCTGATATTTTGCTGTGGTGTCCGTAAAGGATTTCTTAAATTTTCCATGAAAACATTCTATAAGGGATTTTTTGTCCGGGGAACCCATTTCTGCACTTATCGTTTCCTTTAACCTTCCTTAATTTACTTAGAACTACAATTAGAATCCTCCTATGCTATACGCGCATAGTCAAAATAAAAATAAAAATTGGCACGCCCTAATGTACTTCCATATGTGCATATCCATTAATATATATATGTACATGAAACTGAAATATGCGCCAGCCAGAAGACCTGAAGTGAAACTGAAAAAATTACGCGGGGGCATAAGGCCCTACCACGCACGGTTCTCTAATTTTTTCCTGACGAGAATAAATGACTAAAATGAATGAAAAAGTAATAGCGGAAAAAGCTCAAATTATTATAACAAAAAAAAGAAACCAAATTAAAGAAAAATATGCATTTACAAATTTGAATGATAAAAAAATTGACGTTGATGTACAGCAGGCATGTTGACAGCGAGCAACAAATTACATCCGTTAAATAAAGGGAATACAATCATAAATCCACTCATTGCTCACGGAAGCGTGTTTTTAAACGCAAATTGTATGAACGCTTATTGCCACTCGTAAAAATAAGATTTTTTGTTGGCTTTTATTTTTATGAGTTTGTTAAACAAACCCGCTAGCTTCTGAGAGTATTTGGTTTGTCAACAAATGAAATTTACATAAAATTACATTGAAATATTTAGGTGCAGTGTGTCTGGATTTGTGTGTATGTAAAAAAAAATTAAATATTTGGTCCGCGAATTTTTTATTAGCGGTTGGCTTCTTTTGTACATACCTCTGGACTTTGTCACATAAAACGAGACACCAGCAACAGTTTTACGTGGTCTCCGAGCAGCAATGGGTTTTAAGAATAGCTTTTTAATGGCAGAAGTACACTGAGAAAAAAATCAACATAAAATTTGTTAATATTACAAAATTCAAACTTGAAAATGTATCAACGTGATTTTTGGTTAATATTAACAATGCCTTGATTGTTGTTACATTTAACAATGATTTGGTATTATTAACCATAGTTTTATTTATATTAACCAACATTTTTGTTGCCGATTATTTCGTTTGAATCCTCCTATGTCCTGCATTTCATAGATGCTTTTTCATAATTCGGAGAAACAAAACCAAAATATTTCTAATCATTTTAACACGTTGCCTCTGGCGGGATTTGAAAGTTAGCAAATAACAGCAAGCATCTCTGCACACTCGACTACAGTCGCTTTATAAATTTGTCTCCAAATGTTCAGCTTCAATCAATTTTCTTCGTCGCTTGATTTGGTTCTGCACTTCACAGATGCTTTTTCGTAATTAAAAAATAAACAAAAACAGAAAAAAAATAAAAATTATGCCTTGTCACTGACGGCTTTCGTACTCGAACCTGCTGGAAGCCAACAAATAACAGCTAGCATCTCTGCACGTTCCGCTACAGCCAGGTATACGAACTGGTTTTCAAATGTACAACTTGAATCACATTTCTAACAATCGATGTATTAACCATGAAAAAACCAAACAATAACTTGATTGAAAAAACCATTGCACTTTACTACTGACAGCCAAGGGCCGGCTGCTATTAGAAAGAAACTTTTCTGTAATTTTTGACTTTGCGTGCTCAAAGATCGAACCGGAGATGGAATCTCTAACTACCCGCTAGACACACTATGGGCATTTTACTTTGAAATAATGTTAAATAGCTGTAGAAGTGATGGCTTGGTTATATGGGAAACTGATTTCAAAAATTACAATCATTTTTATTTTTTGCTCATAGCCCGAAGATTATACGATTAGAGATTTTTTACCACGAATAATTAGCAAAGTACAATATTTTAGATGGTACTACTTAGCGTGTATTGGGGTTAAAGCAGCAAAATGCCGTGATGAGTGAACATTACCACAGACTAACAGAGAGAGCTCTCGATCCGAATCTCAACATTCATATTTACTTATTTTAAAAGTCTATAGAGATTCTCTAGTAAACTCCGGACTCTATTATTCCAAACAAGTTTCTCTTGACCCAAACTAAGTAAGGTTAAGTTAGATGGGCAGTTCCAGTCCACCGTACACTCTGCGGCCACAAAAGTGCATTGTGTGCAACAACAGAAGACTTCGGTAGACCTTCCGAGTAAAGTGGAAATCTAGGTGGCATTACACCTAAGATGTCCACCTTAAGAAGTTTTTAATAATTTCTAATTATCTTTCACATTCATAGCTTCCACATATGCCAATAGTTTACCGCATTCCGAACCTCACGTCCGTTAGAAGCTTCATGTATGGTTTACAAAGCCTCAGTAAACTTTCACTCATAGACAGATATGTAGACCTTCTGCCGCAATACTCTGCTCTTCGTATACTACTTGATTTCCCAAATCTTGCCTCTCGTACGTTTCTGCTTCCTTATTTTAAGAAACATCACTATATTCCGGGATCCCGTATAGATTTACTGTGCTCTTCATACTCGTAAAATATGGACGGAATGTTAGAATGCCATATGAAATGCTTAGGTCTATAACGAAAGCAATCTTTAAAGGTCCTTCATGGTTAACCACTTTGTCGTGAAAAACACTCCACTGATCTGGAAGTCTGTAAACGTACCTCAGAGAAAGTTGCACTTCGAAGATATCACATCCTGCTCCGATACATATTTCGAAGACCTGCATACCCCTCAAGGAAGCTACTGGGAAATAAAGGAAAATTAAAAATTAAACTTCAGTGCCTATTGAAATGTTTAACTAACCAGTGGCTTAGGACCTCCCTGGGACCTAGGAACGTAGAGGTAGCGCTTTGTTACAATAAGCGTTTTGTCTTTGCCTTAGTGTTCAGCCCAGTACTAATGTATTTTTGGATCTAAAAGTATTTAGGGTGGCAAAGAAATCGTATTCCATTTTGACATAGTTATATGCATACATATGTGGGACTTCAAGATGCTCCTGCCATAAATGTCAATAGCAGGAAAAACGGTGGGATGTCTTTTTTGAAGTTCGACCCAAAATCACGAACACCAGTGCAATGGTTTTGCTTTCAATGCGTTTATTAGTGGGCGTGCATCCTTCATTGAGAAATTATCCAGGTCTGGAAATAAACCCATCAGGAACTATTTTCAGCTTAAAATCTTTCAGGGGATACGTTTTGGGCTTGACTGCTTTGAGCCCCTTGCCAGAGCAGGCAGCCATCAAAGGAATTCTTTATAGCACCATGTTGTTGCAGAATGGCATTTGTGAATTTTTTTTAGCTCCGCTTTAGGTTAGGTGTTGCCGGATAGCTTTGCTTGATTATACTAAGCTTCACTGCCCTCAATACTTTCTTGAAAGGTGCCGGAGTGGTGTCAATATTACCATCACAATATGACGAGCCAGGGTTGTCGGGGCTGGAAACTTAGCCTAGCTCAGACTTCAGGGTTCAGCACCTTCTTCGGAGTAGAGAAGATTAAGCTCTTCGAACACTTGCTTATCAGATTTTATATATCTGAAACAAAGCCCACAGTATTATTACCAAAAACACGGATAACACTCAGTATTATGGGTTTTATCGAGTTGGATTCTTTAAATTCTCTGTATTCAGTAAAAATCAATAGTAGCTAATGCAGAAGGTTAATCTATTAAATGGTTTACTGAATTCACGGATGGTAGCTTAGTGGCCCGATATAATGGTATATGGAGCTATGAGTATAGTCTATTTGAAATGGCTTCTTTAGCATACAAAACTTTTTGTAACCGCTGTAAGTTTTGCTAAAATTCTTAAATATTCGTACAAAATCCCTGCAAGTTATTGAAAGAATTGTTTGGCAAGCGTGCCTGTTCTTCTTCTACCTCAATCGGGTCAGTGGCATAAAATGTTTGAAGATCTTCTTTTTAGGCCTGGGTAACGGCGCAAATTTTTTGGCGCTGACACACTAACTCCAGCGCCACTGTCGGAATCAGCACAGTGTGTTGGCGCAATTGTGCCTCTTCAGGCTAAAGCTGGGTGATATCGGTTGAGAAAAAACTCAAGTATACCCAAGTTCAAAACCCAAAACTACACAAACCCATCATTTTCACATTCAGAAGGACCGCGACGAATTCTAGCAACACCACCTTGTATAAATTCGCCTTGTGCTACACATCCCTTCTATTTCGGGTGTTCTTTGCTGGTTCTTTGCGACACCTGGTGTTGTCAGAGTTCCGGTGTTGAACTAAGGTGAATTAATAAAAGGTGGTATCGGTTGGGCAAAAACAACTCAAGTATACCCAAGTTCAAAACCCAAAAATACAACAAACACATAATTTTCACATTCAGAAGGACCGCGGGTAATTTTAGCAACACCACCTTGTAAAAATTCGCCTTGTGCTGCACATTTTACAAGTGAAACTTCGCCTTTGTGTGTTCTTTGCGCCGCCCGGTGTTGTCAGTGTTCCGGTGTTGCTGGCGCCATTGCGTCACTGAGTTGTGACAATCGGTATCGGCGCCAGTAACTCAGCTCTCGGTATCAGCGCAATGGCGCGGCGCCGCACTGTGTTACCCACGGCTACTTCTTTTTCTATGATATTTAAATCACGACATTGATCCGGTGTGTCAATTCGTAGTCTCATGGCATGTAAGCAAATCAGGCAAAGCCGCGCAAGAGTACTTATAGGAAAGATCTTTATCTGCTTTTATGGAGAGGCCAGTTAATCCTGGCGGCTTCACTGGACGAAATGTTGTTTCAGCGTTCAGCGGCTGTCGGAGTGGTGTGATCTCTAGAAAACTTAAAAGCCTAAAAGTGGCCATTCTTATACCTTTTAAGTCCTTAAGTCAGTAGAATGTGATTGGTCGTAACCTTCTCAGCTAATTCGTCCTCTCGGCTTTGCAATTATCCTGACTATATCGTTTTCCTGATTCCTCGTTCCAAGTTTTACAACATTTAGCAAAGTATTTCGTGTCTCTGTCTGAATCTAAAAATTTCTCGGCTGTCTGAAGATGAAGACTTGTTGCAACACAGTAGGTCTTTGAATAAGGCTACATGCTGGGTTAACAACATTAGAAACCTTGAGATGGAAGTCGGCTTGCTAACAACGAAGCCGCCTTGATTTCGGCACTGCAAATTGATTTAGGCGAAAGCGCACATGGGAGCAACTTATAGTAACTGTCATGAATTGTAGATTTTTTTTGGAATTTTTTTTCTAAAAAAAAAAAAAAATATTTTAGCGCTCGCTGGATCACTGTGCAGCAATGCCTTGCGGCATTGTGTTAAAACACGCCTTGTCTACGCCAAACGTGACACAACAAAAACCAGTTTATCCTTGATCTATGCGCACCTCTGCAACGCAGTGAGTGTATAGGATTATCTCAATACAAACATAAATACGTACGTAACATACATACATACATATGCAGCAGCACGATTGTGGCTTTTTTAGCCCCATACATAGGCGTGCTATCAACAGCACTAAATTCATTGGCTATACGCTTTTTATGTAGCTGTGTGTTTTTTTCACTGTGTGTGTATGTATGCATCAGGGTAGCCAACTCGTGGGGAGTTACGCGATTTGCGGGTACTTTGAGCTTGCGTGGGGAATCGGGAGATGAACTGCTTTTTTTTTGCTACACTGATTTCATAATGAGGTAAAAAAGTCGAATAAGAAAAGCAACTGCAACTAAAAGTACTGATTATGCATTCCTGCAAATTATACAAATTACCATTGAGTAGATTATTTTGTTGACGCATTTGCGTTCATATAACTAAAAAAAAAAACAATTTTTTATGCGAAAGAAAACCGCAATACTTTCGGAAAAAATTTTTTACGAAAATTTTTAGCCTTATGAAACTTGCACTTACTAGAATTGAGTGTGCTACAAAACTGCATACTTAAAATCCTTCTAGAAAATCTAATTAAAAAGCTCGATATTTTTACGAAGGTTTGTCGAATTTTTTTATTTTAATATTACGCCAAGTTTTAAACTTGGATTTATACGGTTTTTGTTAAAGAATTAACTATACATATTTTTATAAAAAAAAACATTATCAAATTAATAACAAAAAAATATATATAATTGAGAAAACTTTATTTGTTAACTAACTTTATAAAAGTTTGGTTTGGTCTATGAACACATCATAGCTGAATTACATAAAAAAAAAAACAGATGGACCAGCAATATGTCAAAATTAACAAATTTTTTTTTTTTTTTTTGTAAATAAGGAGATATCCATGGGTAGAGAATTTTACGAAATTTCCGGCAAAATCGGGTAATTTTATTGTCGAAATCGGGGAATTCTCAAAAACTAGTTGGCTACCCTGGTTATATCCATTTATGTATATATCGCGAATGTGTGAGCATGAGTTTTGCATTTTGCGATGCTGCAACATGTCGCTGCGAACGCAATGCTTGCAAAACCATACAGCTAACGAGCAAATAGGTGACTAAGCGCGCATGTTGCATGCAACCTTAGAATGCATTGAGAAAAAAGTGCAAACAGAACTTTTTGACTAAATAAATTTTTTATGAGATATTTTCATTCTGCTCTTTCGTTTTAGCCTTTCAGTGATGCTGTAGTGAAAATATAAATCGCAAACAGATATATATGCACCTACCTACACCACAACAACAACAACAGCAAACAAAAAAAAAACGCAGAAAAAACCGCCTGTGGGAAGAACAGGACAGACACCAAAAAAAAGGGGTTTCATTATCTGGGCAGCGTGTTGAGACGTAATACAAGTTTCGGTGACGCGACGCGAAATTGTGCGACACACAGCACAGCTACAGCTACAACAACTATAGCAACAACAACAACAGCAGCAATAAAAAGCGCATAAACTCAGCTTAAGTTGCAAGTACTCGTACTCACCTGCTTGTGCCGTTGCACGTCTCGCCACTTGAACCCACTTCGCGGCAGACTTTGCGGCGTAGACAAAAGTAATTTGCGTTGCTCGGCCAGTTCTCGTCGCGGTTAAAGAACCCACAACAATACATACCACCTATACTGCAGTACTTAAACGCCAGACACGATTTGGCAAGTTGCAAGTTAGTGAAGAATATAAAGTGCAATCGCTGTGGTAGAAGACGAAGAAGGCGAAGAGCGTAGCTTAACGCTGGTAAGCTGATAGTCGAGGCTCTTGAACTAGACAAGTTGCTTTGGTCGCCTCTGGCGTTGCTAGACGACAGGCTGGTAGACAAGCTGATAGGCAGCCAGTAAAGGCGAGTGTAATCGTACTTTGTTTTCAAGCGGTTGGCGTCGCCAACTTGTTGTCCACGGACGCGTAGGTATCACTACGTGCCGCAGGAGTAATAATATAAAACAGCGACAGCAACAGCGCAACCACAATAATAACAGCCGCAGCTGAAGGAGCAACAAAACAGCAGGAAATTACAGCTTAATTGGTGTACGTGTCGAAGAGGTGAGTTTTATTCAATCTTACTCGTATAGGGTCTTGGCTCTTCTCTGTCGATTGGGCAAAAGTAAATATTCAAACATAATTTGGCATGCTGGTAGGCAAATGCATGCATATGCATGTAGAAATGTGTGTACATTGAATAACCATATTTTTGCTAATGCAGACTCATGCAATAAATACTAGAGATGTCATTTTTAAATCGATTAAATCAAGATCGATTATTCCAGCCCTTTGGATTACGTTTTTTTTTTAGATTTTTCAGTTCCAATTCGCTACGTGCAACGATTAAAAAATTCGCGAATCGACATTCGATATTTCCACATTTAATGCTCCAGAAAATATATATAAAATTTTAAGGAAATTGGAATTTGAGGCTACCCACTCACCTTTCCAATTTGTGAGAGCAAAGACCAAAGAATTCAATGACTGTATCTCTTACTCCTCCGACTACAGAGCCGCTAAGGGAAGTCTCCAGAAAATAACTCCATATAAAATTATGGGTGTTACTACAACAAAAACTCCAAAAATTGGAGTTCTACACTTTGTGCAAAGATTCATTAAAATTTTGCAATCCCTTAATTACTAGGGGTATTCACGATCCCGTGCATACTGTCTAGCATGGTGAATAGATAGCATAAATAGCATGATTGTTGTTTTTTCATGTGATCAAACAACAACAAAATTATCCAATCATGCTCTTTATGCTATCTTTGCACTATGCTAGACAATATGCACCGGATCGTGAATACCCCTACTGTTTTTGGGAGAAAATGTGCAAGTTTAAAGTTTCTTGGACTTACTTAAGCAACAACTTGGACAACTTAAGCAAAAAGAAAAATTGTCAAAAAATAAGAAAACAAATGTAAAAGGCCACACTGCGTACTAAAATATTTTCTAAAAAGTGAAATTAACCCTCTAGTCGGCCAATTTTTTTATGAGTTGATAAATTCAGGAATGGGTGATTTTAGCACGAGAAATCCAAAACTGATGTCCATTTCGATCTGTGACAGTAACTTTTTCCTTCAGGGGAGAAAAACCAAGACCGTCTGGAGACGGGCTCGCCGATATACTTACACATATTTTCAGCTTTCTCTTACACAATGTTGACCTACGAACCGGCAATGCCGTCTGCAGACGGTCAAAAATGCAAAACTGGGGTTTTATATGTCGGCAAGCCGGTCTGTAGACGGTCTGTGTTCGAAAGCAATTTTCTCCTTTTCGAATGGTGACATAATTATAAAACTTATATTAAAATACGATGCTTTTAACAACGAAATCCACCGAATTTTTTTATATCAAAAAATTTTTCAAAAGAAAAAATTTCTTTAATTACGAAATTACTAAATAGCAAGAAATAATTAATTTTAACCGTGTTTTCAAAATCTGTAATTCAACTGCCGATTAAAATAAAACGGATTGGCATAACGGATTAAAATTTGCTTCGCCGTAAAGGTACGATTTTTATCTAAAGATCGTGCCTTACGAATATAGAAAAAAATTATTATAGGTGCACTAAAAAGGTGTTTAGCTAACGACCGTCTGGAGGCGGTTCTGCCTACTAGAGGGTTAAGTATTGAAATATGGAGTTAACGAAAACCAAAAAAAATGGAAAAAATGTACATATTGCAAAAATAATCTGTGTAGGTAAGCTTTATTGGACTTGTCTATATATAACACATTTCTTAAAATAGCGGTCAATATTGAGGCAAAACATCAAATTTTTTGCTTTTTTGATAAAATTTTTAATTTTTTATTTTTTTTTTAAGTAACTGTATTCTTAAAAGGGGCTCGAATTTATGAACCTATATACCATATCTAACATTTTGTTTTTGCAAAAGTTATTACGAACTGTTACATTATGAACAATGTATGTTTTCAAAATTGCTTACAATAAATGTTTATAATTTCAGTGTTGGTCAGATGGCATTGTTTTGTTTCTTTGTTAAAATTAAGTAAAATTCATTATTTGACAAAGAAAGGACAAAAGGGAGAGCGATTTATTTTCTTGGCAATTTCTTCCTGCGTCGATTACTTTTATTTCGACTTGAACCACTTAAAACATCGATTTTTTTTTTATTTCTATCTGGCATCTCTAATGCATTCTTCGTATGGGCGAACACATGTAGGATACATATCGTCGCCTGGGTAAAAGATTGTCGTAAGCGCCATTGTGACGACTTTTAGTTCTAGATGCAGTTATATATTTTGAAATAAGGTCTCTCGATTGGGGTTATCAGTTTTTAGATATCTCCTTTAGTTTCCGAGATAATTTTTCGATAATTTAGTAAAAATTTAGTTGGTGATGCAGTCATATTAAACTAATCAATGTCTTAAAATTGGCATTCTCCATTTTTGGATATCTCCTTTAGTTTCCGAGATAATTTTTCGATAATTTAGTAAAAATTTAGTTGGTGATGCAGTCATATTAAACTAATCAATGTCTTAAAATTGGCATTCTCCATTTTTGGATATCTCTTTAGCTTCCGAGATATTAAGTAAAAAGCGTCGTTAATTTGGTAGAAATTTTGATCACATTTTGTCGTATTTCATACAAAGTGACTGCCAAATTGCGGACAGACATGGCATAATCGAATTCTCTATTCATTCTGAGCATTTATGTACTATACATTTGTCTATATCTATTTCGCTTCTTTTTGGTTGTTATAAACAACCGTTATGTGAATAAAGTTATAATACCCTTGTGCAAAAGTGCGCTCGGTTATAAAAAATAAAAAAATAAAAAATATAAAAAATAAATGGTGATAGCTATTAAACCAGTTTAAGACAGAATTAGTGTTTACTGAAGAAAAAGGTTTTCAATGCTCAAGTCTGAATCTGAATTTTTAACTCCTCATGAGAATCGCAGAGAACAACAAATTGGAAAAAATATTTTCTCAATTAAGCAGCTTTTAATTAAAGCACACAAAATTCTTAGATACAATTATTCTCTGCTATGAAACACTTCTTCCTTCCTTAATGAATTTTTATGAAGCCTTCTACAATTGCAAAACACGTTGCGAAGTAATGAACCGCCATTTCATTTCACAGAAGGGTAAACTACATATTTTTGGCGACGTTTTGTGGGTGACTTTTGTGCTACGAAACTTTCTAGCCAAAAGTGCGTACGAGTGTGTCTTTCACATACGAGCGAGTAGTTGTGTTACTCACACACTTCAGTGAGTTTGGCAACAAACACGTATGAAAACAGGGCAAAGTATATTGCAAACAGTCAAAATGTTAAAGTGGCAAGCAAGTTGAACAGCCAGCTATTCTGTCGCAACTCGAAATTACCAAACTCTCCACCCATTTTCACCATTCAGACACATTGCCAACCCACTGCGAATCTTCGTCTCCAACTTGTTACAGGATAATTGAAAATTTTCGTAAGTGAATGGAAATGTTTGCAACAATTGAATATTGAATAGTGTGTTCTCTAAATGCACTTCTGATATTGTATGTATGTGTGCATGGGTGTGCTGGTGAGTGCATGCAATTGCATATTTTCGAGCTGTTGTTTGCGAAGTGCATGCGAAAACATGAACACATAAATATGTGGACGTGGAGGTGTCAAGGAATGTATGTAGATATTTGTAACTTCCTCTTTTACATACATATATGCAATTACTTATGTACGTTACGTTATGTATGGACCCTGTGGGGAAAATCTCTAGATCTAGAAGGTCCCAAAATGTTAAAATGTTAACACAAATTTTAGTTTTGTATTACAAAACTATGAAAAACCATCTGTGAAGTGCAGACTGAAAACGTATTTGAACGAAAAACTAGCCAAGCAAAAATCTATTTAAAGCAAACAAGCCACCCGCTGCATCTCTTTTTCGTCATTTTAGGTAATGATTTCTAAAAATAAAAATGTTTCTTAAATGTACCACATCTCGCTACTTTTGAACTGGTGGCGATCTAGTTACTATCGGCCTGGTTCGTTTTTGGCGATAAAGATCTAGTACGGAACTATAAATTTGGTTCACCAGTTCGGAGTTTCACTACAGGGAAGATGGGGGCTTCTTTATGCAACGTTTATAGACATATGTATGTCTACAGAGTGCATGTGTATGTGTAAATTGGTTGTCCACACAGTGACACTGTAAATATTTTGAATCTCTTATTTTGTCGCAAGCCAGCTGGACAAATGTTCGTGCATGAAAAGATCAATGCATGTTGTTCCCACTTGTACTACAAAATTTGGCCCAGATTACGATGTATGAAATAAAACTAATGACAAACTATTCTAATCGATTTTTAACTTTAGCCAAAATAGTATATTTGGAATGTGACATTTTTTGCTTTCGGCAAGTCGTCGAGAAACAGGTGTTTCTCATAAATCTTTTATATGAATACTAAATTGTTCAATGATACAACAAACTTTTTTCATAGGGCTACGTTCGGTGAGATAACGGTGGTTGTCTAACACAAGGGATGTACTTGGACATCTAAGAGATGGTCCTTTGTGATACCAAGTAAATTTGAACGGCGAGCACTACTCACAAAGCAATTCTGGCTAAAACAGTGGCAGGCCTTTTGTAAGACAATTGAAATCCTGTAGGCAAGAAACGTTTGAAAGATTTTTTTTTTCTGGCAAGAAAGTCTAAAAAAAGCTCCTTTGCCAACATTCAGGGTGAAGAGGTCTTTTGCCAGAAAGCTCTTGAGCATGTTCCAAATGGAAAAGTGTATCACTTTGCCCGCGCTTTGCAGCGGTTTTTTAAGTTAAATTTTTTCTTAATTTTTAGATATTTTTTTTGAAAGAAAATTATGTTTTTTTAATTTTTTCGAAACTTTTTGTGGAGTTTTTCTTTTGTTTTATTTAAGTTTTTTTAATTTAATTTACTATTAATTTTTGGATTATATCGTTAAAAAAAAATATTTTTTATTTTTATTTGATTTTTAGAAACTTATTTTTTAAACTTTTTAAATTTAATTTTCTTTTAATTTTTACATTCTAGGGTTTTAAAATGAAAAAAAAAAAAATGTGAAAAAAATATCTCATTTAATGTTAAAAAACTTATTTATTGTTTTCTTTTCTATTTGTTTTTTAATTTTTAGATTTTTTGCTTAAAATAATATATATATATATATACTTTTTGTTTCATCAAATTTTTAGAAACTTATTGTATTTATTTCTTTTTTTAATTAATTTTGTATTTAATTTGATTTTCTTCTAATTTTTGGATCTTATGGTTTTAAATAGCAAAAATTATTTTTGCTTTATTTAATTTATTGTTTAGAAAACTTATTGCCAAACAAAATAACGCTAAGACCTCCTCGTTAGCATATCTTTCAATTAGTCTTTCGCAAGACAGAAAAGAGCTTTCAAGATAGTTGCCAGAATATGCAGTTGTCTTCGGAAAGACTTTGCCTTTGGAAAGACTGTGGTGAATTAAAAGACCGTTGCCAGAATTTTCCTGCTATTTGACGAACCGCCCCGAGCCGATAACAAAAATAACAATGACATATAGCTCCCCAGGCTTCTGAATACCAATGCGATAGTGGCCTGCCAGAACATCCCCCACCAGCGGGAGCTATGGCGTTTCAGGCGAGAGCAGCTGTCGCGATCGCCCCCTATCCACCCACGTCCAGAAAAATCTTGACATCGCACATGCCTCAGTTTTCACTCAGCTCCCGCTGAACTCACATAAGTCCTTTCGTCAAAGAGTGAACTCCAGGAGGTCGAGGTGCACCCAGCTGAACCTTATATGTGATAAAAAAGTACTACCACGCTGTTGAAAAAGAGTTCAGTTATTCGATTGGCCAGTTCAGAGTGGTTAGTGTGACGCCACTCTTCAACAGTGAGTCCTTAGTTCTTTTTTTGTGGCGCTGTAGTCATGTAAGCGATTTCATTTCTCTTTTATGTGAACTCTCGTCAATTAGAAATACCAAGTGAAGCCAAATTCTCCTCCACCTGGTCTTTCCAGCACATAGGAGGCCTTTCTCTCTATCTGTTACCACCATCGTGATCTGCGTGATATAATTTCAGAGCTGGACTGTTTAAACCATCTGACACACTTGTCATTTGAAATGCTAAAAGAACGCATTTAGTTTGATTCTTTTTTTCTTGGCCTTCCAATAATCTGTATGTCATACACCACATCATGGAGCCGTTTTACATCCTTTAATGGCCCTTCCCAGGTGCATTCCGCTTTAGAAGAGAAACTTTCCCAACCATTGCGGCTTGTAAAGTAACACCAAAGTGCTTTCCGCGAAACTCCCTATGGATCGTTGCTTTGTTGCACTTGGCTGCTTTCGGCGTATGCCTTATGATTAGAGAGCGCTTTCTCACATGGTCGTGCATCTACCATTCCTTGGTGGTCTCCTTCTCATGAGCACCTTTTCCACCTCATTTAAACCGCTTCTACCGGCTATTGCTTCCAGATTTAGTTACATAGACTGCAGAATCAGGAAAACTAGCAATCCACTCCTTGATTCACTTACGAAAACCTCCCAATGGAATCTGTTGTCTAACAGGTTTTATTTATTGCCTTTGCTCTCCATGTTGACCTTTGTGAAACTCGCTGGCAACGTCCGGAATTCACCTTGTGGGAGAACTACCAGATTCCGAATGGGTCGGACATACTCACTCGCAAACAATCCAATCCTTACTTCAAAATGTCCCTTTGTACCATGTATCTCTGTCTTCGCGCTGACATTCCCACAATTCTTGCTCCAAGCTAATCCCAAAACGACTCTAAAGCAGTCCCGAAGTGGTTCTGAAACCGACGTAAACTTGTCCCTTGAACAAGTCTTGAAATGTTACCTTTACCAGCTCCAAAATTATTCCGAACGAGTACCGAAACTTTCCTAAGATAGTCCTCAACTAGTGTCGAATTGTCCTGAAGTAGTATTGAACTAGTCCCGAAATCACCCCGAACAAGTCCCAAAATGATCCCAAACTAGTATCGAAATATTCCTGAAATAGTCCTGAATTAGTCTTAAAATTGTCTGTAACTAGGCCCAAAATGGTTCTGAAATGATCCCGAACTAGACCCGAAATCCCAAACAAATCCCGTAATGGCCATGAAGAGGTCACGAAATAATCTTGAACTAGGCCTGGAATAGCCCTGAATTACAGATTTTTTTCTGGGTTCTTGCGAGGCTGTGTCGTGAATTCATAGAACTTCAACTTTTCTAAAACTTTCGCTATGGTATTTTATTTAACAATTCCACTTCTGTTCCCACTTCTGACCAAATAGCGACCGTCATAATTGGCCAATAATTCGCCAGATTTATCATACTTATATCTCCAATTCCCACGTTCACCCTAAATACCACCATTGGGTTGAATTATTATCAGAGTTCAATGCCGTAACAGATTTCCCAATCTGTGAGAAATTAATTAGTTCTTATTTTATTTTATTATTTTCAAGCCAATCATAACATTTATAGAAAAAAAAACAGCACATTCCAACACATACATAGACGATTACTAAAACACACACATAGACGCACACCCACACATTCATTCACTCGCATTCCGTAACATACAAAATTCCTACAATTCCCTATTTGTATTTACCTTTAAAAGGAAATCTCATTTGCGGTACCAAATTGCTGTTGGCCCACCCATGTTACATTTTTCTTTTCCTCTCTTGCTGCTTAAGGGCGGAGGGGCAACGCCTGCACACACATGCATGCATATGTATGTACACATTTATCTTTCCTGGCCGGCCACATGTATGGGAGGTGCGTCCGAATATTCATTCATTCGCATTTAGCCGTCAAAATTCCCATTACTCAACTCAAGAGTCGACTGTACTATCTTACATGCAGGCATGGACGGTCCTGATTTTGGGGGGGGAAAAGAGGATTCGATAGACTTAAGGTAGTCTATTTTTTTCTTGAGAATATTCTAAGTATTCTATTAATTTTTTAATGAGGGGGCTGATTCTAGCTAAAGAAAGCTCCAACTCCCAATGGGAAGCTGGAAGCTTTTACTGGTCGGCGATACTCCTTCGACGATTAGTAGACCTCTAAACCTACCAAAGAATCAATTATTTCTAATTTCACAACGAAAAAGCTAGAATAGCCTCAGAAACTAAGCCAGGATAGATACAATACAGGATATGCACTGCGACTTGAGCTGTACTGTGCCTCACAAATGAATAATATCTCAACAAAAATTGATATTGCCCCAATACATTATTTATGGGAAGAGCAACAAAAAACGGAAATATAAAAATCCGACGAAATTATGTGATTGGAAATATAATAGGGGGATCCTCGAAAAAATCTTATTTGTTTTTTTTTTTAATAACTTTGGGAAGTTTTCAAATAGAATGTTCATTTTAGAGGTAATGGACGTTGTCATCAAATAAAACATATCGGTGAATTTTCAAGAGTGTGCCACCAAATTAAAAAAATTGCAGCATGCAGAATATGTGTTTTAGCTATTTTGTATTTTTTTAAATTTTACAGTTTTTTTATTTACAATAATTTAAGCTAAGATAGTTTTTATTTATTATGCTCGAGGCGGAGCAAATGTATAAAACTTCAGTTTTAGTTTTATTAATTTTTATTGTCGATATTTCGACTTCAATGTGTTCGGTCGACACAATTAAGAGTTCCTGAGAATGACATCAGATTGTGGTCGAAGTATCGACAGTAAAAATTAATAAGTAACAACACTAGTGTGTCACCAAATGAAAAAAAAAATACATTGATTAAAAGACGGCCATGATTTGAGAAACTAAGATTCCATTTTTAAAATTTTTATTGGCACACTCGAAATTCATTCTAAAATTGTTATATACATGAAAAGAGTGATATATATGTGCATAAAGAATACTGTGTCAAAATCTTCCATGTACTTTTAATAAATATGACTTCTAAGTTAAGGCGTGACTGTGTATGTCATAGCAAAACCGGGTTTTACATCGAGAGTATCTCCCTAATCAATTGTTTGATTAGTGATAAAAAATATATTAAATATGTGTACGAACAATACTTTTAGGAACATTTCTAAGAAAGCAAAATAGGAACAAAAGTCTCCGGAACGTTTTGGCAAAGAACAAGACGGAAACAAAAGTCTAAGCAACTTTCTGTCGAACAAAAATTTGGGAACTAAAGTCCCAGGAACTTTCTAACAGAGAACGGAACGAGGAGACATCTTCTTCGAACTTTTTGCGAAATATGGTAGTGAGAAGAAAAATTTGTCTCATAGCATACCATTAGTTTGAAATGTTTAAATTTTAAAATTAATAAAAAAAAGTACTGAAATATAATTATGCAAACAAGGAACTTTTCTTGCACAGAGAATGTAAAATTGTCCCATAAATGGACAGTTCACCCTAATAATAAACGATCTGGAAGTTGTAATGATCTAGCTTTCCTCTGGCTTAGAACTAAAAGTCGTGGTTCTCAGTGAAACGATTTTTCATCCCAAAAACGCCCTTCTCATCCTGATCGTTATGTTCTCAAAACGTTCCTCAGACTATTGTTCTTATTTGATCCTCCTTCAAAACGTTCTCGAGACTTTCGTTCTCATTGGAAACGTTCCGGAAAGTTTCGTTCCATTCTGTTCTTCAGAAAAACGTTCCCGAGAGTTTTGTTGGCATTTGGTTCCCATTTTGTTTCCGTTCAAACTGTTCTCAATACTTTTGTTCCCGTTTGGCTCTTTTGTGGGAACGTTCGTGGCATAACATTTTGTTCTCGTGAAGAACTAAACCAAAACTGGAAAGCGTTCTCGGTCCCTAGGCTTAGCTAATGACAGGCTTAAAAAACTTGCTGTTTCTAAATGGTCGGAGAGGTTAAGGTAAAGGGCGCTTGTGAGAAGTGAAAGATTTAGATTTTTATAAAATTCAGATCGTTATTGTGCCAGAATAACGCAGGTGAAGCTATTCCCTCGCAATAGGTAGTGGGAATTTGGTTGACTGACAGTCTGCACAAGCCGGCAAAGAACTGCTTGCTAAGCATAACGCTGTGCTCCACTTACTAGTGTTGGGAAAGGTTCGATATGTAAACATTAATTTTATTTTATTTTTTATTTTAACATCAAGACGCACACCATAAATGGTAGCAGAAGTTTGGCTAACCACTTGTCAAAAATGGAAGCTCATATATTTCTTAACTATTTTAACCCTCCTACAATAAGTTTCTGGTAAAATCAGTGTACCCACTTAAACTGAAGCACACATAAGAGCACACTCATATGTATATGGCAGTAGCAAATAAAGATTCATGTGTACATTAGACCGCTCCAAAAAAAAAAAAAAACTTCGTCTTGAGTCTAAAGAATTTTTGGAAGGCAATTTCGAAAATGAAACTTTTTCGACCAAAACAACGGATCCAATTTTCACATTTTTCGTTTTATGCTCACAGTGGGAGCTTAAAGTTTGATGGATTGACTCTCTTAGCTCGAGGAGTAAATTATTTTTGTTTGCCAAGTTCCTACCCAACAGATCTCAGCTCCTATCACCCCAACGTGCCACCCTAATATCAGTAAATTAAAGCCCCCAAAAATCACTAAACTTTCTTAAAGAAGTAATTGTATTATTCTGGTAGAACTATTAAAAACAAAAAATTTTTTTTTGGTGCGGTCTAATGTACATCCATACCCACATACATTTACGATGGTTATAAACACTTCATCCACTTCAACGTCGCTGACCAATATCCAAGCAGCTCAGCCAGCCAAAGTTGGCTTCTTGCAATACACACGCGCACAGCCACACTTACAGTGACGAGCAAAACTGTAACATGGAGTAACACCTTTTCTTTCAGCTGTCGCTATCTTTCCAAGTTCTAACGACATTCATACTGTTGTTCTGTATTTTTATTGGTACATCTTTGTCTGAACATGTGCAGTGTGTTTTGGTTGCTTTTTCAGCAGAAACTCTAATT
>NW_016157368.1:0-1233 GCF_001687245.7 Rhagoletis zephyria
CATACTTTAACTTTTACCTGCTTTTATTTAATAGACGTTAATTTTTTTTTTAAATACCGGGTATACGGTAATTAACGAATAACTTACCTTTATCGGATGTACTTCTCACTACTTACCTTAGTTTTAGATAATAACATCACATATACTTACCTTAGACTTAATCACCTTGTAGTTAAGCATTGATTTAGACGATAGGACTTTAGATGTTAGGGTTACATACATATAGGTGCTTAGGATTTATTTAGGTTTAAGGAAATGAATTTTTGTAAATAAACTAATTATATAATGGGAATGCTGACTTCTCTCGTTATTTAAGAAGGCATGTAGGGACTTTTAATAATGGGGCTACTGATATTAGGGTGCGCCAGCAGCCATGGCGAGGGTGGGCCAGCACCAGGCACCACAATACCAGCGGTGGTGCCTCATATTCGGCCTAGATTTTTTTTGTTTTGGTTAATTTCTTCTTATTTCAGTTTTAGTTTGGATTCCGCTTTCTTTTGATTTTTCAGTTTATTTTAAATATTTTAACTTAACGTTCTTTTTTTTAGTTTTTTTTTGTAACTTTTTTTTTTTTTAATTGTTGTGTGTCCGTCCGTTGGGATGTTTGACAGGCATGACTTTTCTCTGCTATGGCGCAGGGAACAGTAGTGAACAAGAACCCCGCCCAGCCGACATGACTAGCCACAGTGCAGCCCATTGTATCATGCCGCCTGCACTCTGCTCTCATCGTATGCGTACCATAACAAACACAAGAAACAAGAATAACTTAATTTTGCGAATGTTAACGAAACAACTTGTTTAGACAAGTTACTTTTGAGGCTTGATGCTGAAGCCGGCAATCGCAACATTAAGAAAGTAGAATGGCCATAAATAATATAAAAAAAACTTTTTAATATACAACGCTTTTATAAATGGACTAAAAAGTAGAAAATAATAATTCTCAGTCCCATAGAATTGGTTTTGATAACTTTTGATTTTGAAATTTTAGCAAAAGTCATTATAAACAATCTATGAAATTGAAAATGAAAAAGGTGGAGCGCATGCAATACAAAGCATTCGATTTAATTGACAATAGTCAAACTACATAACGTAGACCTAAAATTTCTACAGCGAAAGTAGAACTTTGAAATCGATTTTAAGCGGTCGTTATTCATATACCCACATACATACATTCATATATTACTTTTCATATCAATTCAAGTGTATTACATGCGCCCCACGCTTTTCATTTTC
>NW_016157368.1:2810-44120 GCF_001687245.7 Rhagoletis zephyria
AAATGGCGTGTCGTCTATTTCCGGTGTAGCAAACGTAGTACATAGGGCGACATCTAGATGTCATCTACCTCGCCCTATTCACTATGCTTTTTTATAGGAGCTTTTCAAAGCTTTGCTTTGGTGTCGGAACACAACATTGAAAGTTTCTGGATCCTCAACATTGAAAGTTTCTGGAACACAACATTGCAAGTTGATAAAAGCGTTGTAATAATAAGGAAAATCTTGTTTTAACGACAACACCTTGCAAACCATTTGATATTATTGTAATCGATATATTAGGACCTCTACCTGAGTCAAATAATGGTAATAGGTTCGCAATTACCATTATATGCGATTTAACTTAGCTGTGCCAGATAAAAGCGTTAAAACGATTGCATCTGCCATTTTTGAAAGATTTGTTTTAACTTACGGTGTAATGAATTCCGTTAAATCTGATTTAGGCACTGAATTCAAAAATGAAATTTTTTCCGAATCAACTAACTGTTAAAGGTTGAACACGATTTTCCAACCCCACACCATCATGAAACTGTGGGTACTATCGAACGTAACCACAGAGTCTTTAATGAATCTTCTCATTTTCGTTGTTAGTGTTTCCGACAGGGTAGGAGTGTGATGTAATGTGGAACGATTTTCCGCCATCCCTTGTCAAATTTGGTTTGGAGACAAACCGGTTTCGGCGTTGTGCCATCTTCAGTGTCATTTTTCGTTCTGAATAGTTTCTGTTTGTCTATCACTATTTATAGCCGTGTTAAATCGTCGTTGGTTCATAGTTAGGTACATCTCAGCGGATTATATTCTTTCGTTCAACCAGTAGTTTCAGTTCTGTGTGAACATCCTCAGGTAGAAATTAGCTTTTCACCTCTTTTTTTATTAATTGTTGCATGGATTCGCAGGTAGGTAAAAATCAGTTATTTTCTTTCTCTTTGTTTCTGTAGTTTGGACCTGCATTTCATTGTTTATGGTAGTTGCAGGGTTTCTGTTTGTTTTGCGTATAGTAGCCTGAGTGGTTCGAATAATATATCAGATGCGGTGTTTATTTGCTCATTTATTATTATTCCGACGAACGTCTTTTGTTTGTATATATCCATATTCTCTAATACGTTTAGGCGTTGTCCTTTGTGTTGTACATGGAGAACTTTGGCTGTCTTTCCTATTTTCATTGGCGTACAATGGTTTTCTGCCATATGGTTTGCGAAGGTCGATTCCGGGGTGGTAGAAGGTTTCAGCATTTTTTTGTTGTAGTCCCTTATATGTTCACGATATCTTGTTTTTATCTTGCGCCCTGTTTGTCCTATGTAACTATGTTGACATTCGCAAGTCAACTTATATACACCTTGCTTGTCTAGTGGGTCTTCCTCGTTTGCACTATTTTTTAGTTCTAAATGCTGTATCAATGTTATACTTTTGGAATACCTTAGCCAATTTATATGACGTTTTGCCCGTATAAGTCAAGACTGCCCAAGCCTTTTCATTATTTTCCTTCTTATTTGATTTCTTCGTTTTTGTTTCTCCTCTTATCTTGTTTACTAGGCCCTTTCTGTATCCGTTATTTTCCGCGATTGCGTATATCGTATTAAGTTCTTTGCTGTAAGCTTCTTTTTCCAATGGGGTTTGTTCAAGCCTGGTTATTAGATGTCTAACAGGCTAACCTAATATTCACGCACGCCGCCAATTTACTGTCAAAAATTTCTCATGCAAATACAACTTGTATGGGACCAACCGAAAGTGAACGGCGTGCGTATGAAGCTAACTCAATTTCCAATTTTTGTTCTGCGTGACATTTTGATTTGACGTTTCGCTCAATGAAATCAAATGCAAACGCACGCAAGCAAATTTCGGGTGACGCAAAAAAACAAATTCGACGGCGTGCGTACCAAAACGCAAGCCGCGAATATTAGGTTAGCCTGTAAAGGCCGTATTTTTGTGCTGTTGAGGGTGGTTTGAAGTATTGTGTATTATCGTGTCTGTGACCGTGGGGTTTCTATATGTATATCCCGAATACGCATTTGTTGGTAACCTTATTTATTTTAATTGTTATGTCCAAATAGTATATTTTGCATTCGTTTTCCTTATCCATAGTGAAATCTATATTCGTGTGTTGGTCGTTGAGATAGCCTAGAATTTGTTCTTCCTTGTCTCCCGTTACAAGACATATGATGTCATCGACGTATCTTGCGTTATACTTTACTCCCAGGCTTGTTGTCAGCTCTGTCATATATTTTTCCTCTAAATGTTGTATGAACACTTCCATTAAAATTGCAGATGTGGGTATACCCATCCCTAGCCCGTTAGTTTGTCTATATATTTTGTTATTAAACTTGAAGTAGTTTTGGTCTAGTGTTACCCTCAATATGTTCACGATTTCCGTTGCTACGTTCTTGTCTGTTTTTTCTATCAAAGTTTTAGTCAAGATGGTAACTGTTTCTGCCGTTGGTATCGATGGGTAAATATCCTTAACATCATATGATACAAATTTCGCATTTTTGGGTATTTCTAGCGATTTCATCGGGAAATGTTTATCTATTTGTACAACGATTAAGGGGTGGGGGCGGAGGGGAGGAGGTTTGGGCCCCACAAATGCCCCCTAAACGAAAGAGGATTGAAGCCGCTTTATGAAAAGTCACCTCCCCCCCCAACCCTTCCCCAGACCTCTGGGGAGCTGTTTGAAAATAGGAGGAAAAACACAGTTAAACTTGCGTCCGAAGAAGGGGGGCTGAACACCTTTTGCAGAGAACACCTTTCTGCGTAGGCGACCTTCGGCCGCGCTTAGGGATTATAAGCCTTACTACGTAGAATTCTCCTTTCTGTGTGACATAACTGGTAACCAGTGATGTAACCTTGGGAAAGGATGAGGTAACTAGAATTCCCTTTCTGTGTGGTAAACCTGGGGCTGCCGCTCCAGTGATGTCTATTTTGGTTACTGGGTGTTTTATAAAAATATCTTGTATATAAAAATGTATATACAAATTTATAACAAAAGTTTGCAACAAATACCATATTTCCAATCGACATTATTGTTAAATTAGTGCACAGATTTAGTAAATTAAATTTTTGTAATAAAGCGTGAACTGTTGTCTACAAGTGTGTGTAAAAGTTTTTTGATTCGATTCACGCGCATGGTTGCCACTCGCCAACATTTTTTTCTACCAAAATCTCTTAAGAAAAGTTACCAAAAGTTACCAAATCTTCACTACCAAAATCTTCACTTCTTCAGTGTGAAAAAAATATACTGAATAACACTGCTATATTTCATAACAAATATGTATATACTTACAGCCCGGTTCTGTGCACTTAATAAATTCAATATTTTTATTTATCAAAAACTCCCAATTCTAGCACAGAATTTTAAATCTGTTTTCTTGATAAATTATCAAGATTGCAAATGCTATTGACAATTATAATAATTTTTTTTATTAGAAAATATTTTTCTATCAATTGATTACTGCATGTGCCGTTATTCTCATTTTCGTTGTTGGTGTTTCCGACAGGGTAGGAGCAAGGCATATTCAACAAGGTAGAAGTGACAATTCAGTCGAGCTCTCTCATAAGTTGCGTTCCAGATAACTTTGTGTAAAAACCTGTAAAACTGTTAAATAACAAAATTACTCTCTTGAAAGAGAGGAGCGAGAGCGAAACAAAGAATGCCACCTGGAACGCGAAAAAACACTTTTGCCGTAACTACTTCGATTTTTTTTTTTAATGTATAGTGCCATGGAGACGATCAAATATCTTTATCAACCTTCTCGCGTTATGCTTGACAAAAAAACAAGTGCACTTGCCTTCTGATCGTCGTGGTGAGCAAGTGCGCGGACAAGAAAAATAAATTGTTTGTTTAATTGACGAGTTTATTTGAACGTTTGCGGGCCAAGCTCATACATATGCAATGCTTGACGTATTTATTTGATTGTCTCCGTGGCGCTTAAGGTTCTGTTTTTGTTTACAAATGCAACCCTGCCTATCGTTCGACATTTTTCATGAACTTGCAGGAAGAAAAACTTCGGACTAAAACCTGCAACTTCTGACTGAGGGAGAGAGCAAGTTACTCTCACAAAAGTGGTTTGACTTACAGGGTTTTTGGCACCTGGAACGCTTTCCTGCAAAAAAAACCTGCAAATCGTGAAAATCGTGAGCACCTGGAACGCAACTATAGCTGACTGTAATGTTAGAAAATGTAAACAAAGAAATTAACCCTTTGATATGTATTTACCACATTTGATAAAACTCAATATCTTTGAAATGAAAGTTTTTGTAAATATGAAAATATTTAAAATCTTATTAGAATCAGCCTCATTTTAGGCATTTCCACAAAATTACATACTAAATGAAACACACTTATTTATAAAACCGTTTTGATAATTTTCTTGCATTTTGCTATCCCAATCTGTTTGAGCATTTATTCTTTTATTCAAATACTTAATTCTTAAGTGTATTAGATATAAAAAAGTTCGATTCTTCTAGATTTAAATCAGAAATTAACTTCAATAATTTAGCTATTAAATTTTTGCAATTCGAAATTTTCTTCCATTAAATTTATTAATAATTACTTTCAGTTTTTTATGTTGACAAGGAATTTCGGTTTAGGTTTTATAAGACCACCATTTGAAATTCGGTCTATCCATGTATATGAGTGGGGGATTTTCTTCTCATATTCGGTATAATACATCCTGCACCTATGAACAAACGCATCCGCTTAGAATACTCGGGTGCAATGGGCATGGAGGATGGTTCCGTGCGCAGAAGGGAGGATGGTTCCGTGGCAGAAGTGGAAAACTTCTGACTGCCCCATTCACCTGGGAGAGGCCAAAAGCGATTCTTGTGCGTACGGTTCAAATCGCAGCTCACAACGTCCGGATATTTATATCCACGTATCCTCTGGGTAGCAACCAAACACCCGTTTGGGAGCGAGCTAAAGTGAGAAGGCGTAAAACTTCGCGTGCGCTGGGTTTGGGTCCCGCCACGTTNTACAAAGATCACACTCTATAAGTCACTCATCATGCCTGTGGTGGTGTATGGCGCGGAGTCATGGACAATGAAAGCATCTGATGAGGCGGCTCTTGGAGTTTTTGAGAGAAAGATTCTGCTTTACGCGTTGGTGATGGCGAATATCGCAGACGATTTAACGTTGAGCTGTATGAGCTTTACAACGATATAGTGCAGCGAATTAAAATTCAGCGGCTCCGCTGGCTTAGTCATGTCGTTCGAATGGACAGAAACGCTCCTGCTCTGAAAATATTCAACGCGGGCCGCGATGCTGGTAACAGAGGAAGAGAAAGGCCTCCTCTGCGTTGGACAGACCAGGTGGAGAAGGACTTGGCTTCACTTGGCATTTCCAATTGGCGTCAGTTAGCACAAAAGAGAAATGACTGGCGTGCTGTTTTGGTCTCGGCTAAAATCGCTTAGGCGGTTACAGCGCTAATTAAGAAGAAGAAGAAGAATGGGCACTGGGTCACGCGCACACGTGAAGTCTCCTTATGAAACATCGCAGCAATTTGCCCCTCGTTGTCGCTTCACTTGACAATTCGGAGGTTTAAAATAACGTACAATAATTCCTTTTCACTTTATTTTGAATTAAAAATCAGTTGTTATGCCTTGGTTAGGAGTATGATGTAATGTGGAAAGAGTTTCCATCATCCCTTGTCAAATTTAGTTTGGAGACAAACCGGTTTCGGCGTTGTGCCATTTTCATTGTGGAATGTGCCGATACTTGGTACTGCGACTCACGGAATAATAGCACCGGCACACACAAAAAGTGGCGGGTGCTTTTAACCGTTCTTTTGACTAAGTAGTACAAAATTTCGAGTAAATTGCGAAAATCGTTATTTTTTTGCTATTTTTTTCATAATTTACTGTACGTCGAAATATATGTCGGTAGGTGTCGAAATACATGTCGGTAGGTGAGTCTGGTAAAAAGCACGCGACATTTTTTTTTGCCGGAATAATCAAAACGATTCATGGACCTTACCAAAATTTGGCAGATGGCCAGTAGTAAAATGTGAGAGGGTAGAATTCAAAATTTATCGCAAAAATTCGAAAGTTGTTTTAAAAGTGCAGCCCTTGGTGCTGCCACTGTAATTCAAATATTGCCAGTATTCGAAGATGAGCTGACTCTAATTTAATCGAAGTAATTTTGTAAAATTCTCAGAAGTGCTGCCACTGAAATTCGAAGGGTTTTTATAATGTTACGATTATCCTTGAACCCTCGTCCGGATTTCCCAAATCTTCCGGTTCGTATCGCTGGATTGTTAAATAAAGGCTAACGATGACCAAATGGTAGTACAATTAACTTTATTGTATAACAAACAATTTTACAATACTTGCTAATACAGTAAAAACACTACAATACTTGTTAAAGCAATTACAACGCTTTACTGAACTTGTTACACACAATTAAACTTATAGCTTGCTTATTCGCAACTCGCTTCTCTGCTCACTTTACTTGTAGCTTGCTGACTTGTAACTCACTCACCTCGCGGTGGCGGCGCCCTTATATACCTGCGCTGGCACTTATGGCAACTCTAGAACATTCTGAAGTTTATCGCTCATTCTCTTTCTCTCGCTGTTCGCAGTGTTCATCCAACTTGACGTTTCTCTTTGTGGAACATTCTACGTCATTCTTCGAACATTCTGCCTATTTCTCGTTGTTCGCTTTGTGTTGCCGCAGTATTCGCCACACTGCCCTCCACCTAAGTCTGATCGTCCCGATCAGACACACTTGCGGTTCCAAACGCTGCAAGCCTTTCCAAGTGGACCACCTTCATCTTGTTTCTTGGTCTCCCAACGGTCTGGATCCGATACACTACGTCATTTAGCCGTTTTACGACCTTATACGGACCTTCCCAGTTGCATTGTAGTTTTGGGGACAAACCTTTCTTTCGTTGTGGATTGTACAGCAACACCAAATCTCCTTCCTGGAAACCCTCGGAATTCATCGCCTTATCATACCTGGCTTTCATCTTGTCACTCATAATTTGTGTGCGCTGTCTCACAAGAGCATGTATCTCTCTCAGCTCCTCTTCCAGGATGTTTGACGTCTCTTTTCCAATCCTTCTAGCATCACCAGTCACCCCAAACTTCAGATCACTAGGCAAACGGAGCTCACTGCCGAATATTACCCTTGCAGGAGTTTTACCCGTTGTTTCATGCACTGCTGACCGGTATCCCATCAGGAACAAGGGTATGCGGACATCCCAATCTTTTTGATTCTTGTCCACGACCTTCCGCAAATGCTCTTCCAGGGTTCGGTTGAACCGTTCCACCATGCCGTCTGATTGGGGATGAAGAGCCGTCGTTCGAGTTTTCCGGATACCCAGTATCTGGCACATCTCTTGGAACACTGCCGACTCAAAATTTCTTCCCTGGTCAGAGTGCAGCTCTATAGGTACACCGTATCTCGCAACCCAATTGTAGGTGAATACCTCCGCTACTGTTTTAGCTTCCTGGTTTGGAATCGGGTATACCTCCGGCCATTTGCTAAAGTAGTCCATAACCACAAGGACGTATTTGTTTCCCTGTGCGCTCATAGGAAATGGACCGGCTACATCCATGGCAATCCGCTCGAAAGGTGCACCTGAGTTATATTGCTTCATCTGGCCATGACTTCTGGATTTCGGCCCCTTAGCTGCAATACACTCCGCGCAGTTAGCAATCCACTCTGCGACCGATTGCCGACAACCAACCCAATAGAACCTCTGCTTAACCTTCTCCAGGGTCTTCGTGATTCCCAGGTGCCCTCCACTAGGACCATTGTGGAATTCCTTGAGTACATCCGGAATTCTTACCCTTGGAACTACTATCAGGTTGCGGGAGCACTGGCCATCTTCGCTTTCCCATACCCTATGCAAACAGCCAGATATTAATTTTAAGCTGTTCCATTGTGCCCAGTACGCCTTTGCGATGGGGCTTTCCGCTGCCATTTGCTCCTTAGTTGGCCTCCTGTCCACCTCCAGTCCATGCATCAAAAGCTCCAGATCTGGATCTTCCTGCTGACACTTTCGTAGCTGTTCTTCCTTCCACTCTTCCGCTGGTGTTATTGTCGTTAGACGGACGTCTATAATGTCCTCTTTTCCCTCAGCTTTTGAGCAGTGTTTACATTCCAGGCTACATGGTCGGCGGGACATGGCATCAGCATTACCGTGGACACTTCCCTTGCGGTGCTCAATAGCGAAGTCATAACTTTGCAGTCTCTCAATCCACCGAGCTAGCTGTCCTTCTGGATTCTTAAACTGTAGTAGCCACTTCAGCGCTGCATGGTCCGTTCGAACTCGGAAACGTTGCCCATAGAGGTACTTGTGGAAATGTTTGACGCAGTCCACCAACGCTAGTAGTTCTCTCCGAGTTACGCAGTAGTTCCTCTCTGGTTTTCCAATCGACCGGCTATAGTAGGCAACTACCTTCTCCTGCCCATCAATTACCTGCGACAGTACGCCTCCTATGGCATAACCACTAGCATCCGTATCCAAAATAAACGTTGCACCTGGAACGGGATACGCTAGCATAGGTGCAGTACATAGTCGTTCCTTCAGAGTCTGGAAAGCCTCCTCCTGCTCCTTGTTCCACTCGAAGGCTCTATTTTTCCTAGTGAGCTCGTGGAGGCTATTAGCAACGCTGGCGAAATTCGGAACAAATCGGCGGTAGTAGGTGCATAGCCCAAGAAAACTTCGTAGTTCGTGCAGGTTCCTAGGTCTTGGCCAATCCTTTACTGCTTCTATCTTTTCCTTCGCAGTACAGATGCCCTCCGTTGTCACCTTGTGCCCTAAGTAGTTCACCTCCTTCCTGAACAGTGAGCACTTTTTAGGACTTAGCTTCAGACCAGCGCCAGCTATCCTCTGGAAAACTTCTTCCAAATTGTTCAGGTGTTCCTCAAAGCTTTTACCCAATACGATAATGTCGTCTAGATACACCAAACATGTTTTCCAATGCAGTCCTTTGAGCACATGGTCCATAAGTCGTTCAAAAGTGGCAGGAGCGTTGCATAATCCAAAGGGCATCACCGTGAATTGCCACAGACCGTCTCCAACGCTGAAAGCTGTCTTCTCCTTATCCTCGTCACTTACCTCCACTTGCCAATAACCGCTCTTAAGGTCGAGTGTTGAGAACCACTTTGTTCCAGTCAACGAGTCCAGAGTGTCATCGATCCTGGGAAGAGGATAGCTGTCCTTTTTCGTCACATCGTTTAGTTTCCGGTAGTCTACGCAGAACCGCATTTGACCATCCTTCTTCTTCACAAGTACTACCGGCGAACTCCATGGACTCGCTGATGGTTCAATCACACCACTCTCGCTCATTTCTTTTATTATTTGGCTAACAGTTTCACGTTTGGCAAGTGGAACACGCCGAGGAGCTTGACGGATTGGCCTTGCATCGCCAGTATCAATGCGATGTTTCACAACGTTAGTCCTGCCTGGTTTGTCGCCATCCTTGTCGAATATGTTGCAGTATCTTCGGAGAAGTTCCTTAGCCTTGTGCTGGTATTTTTCTTCCAACCCTTCCGTCCATGCATTAATGTCTTCCGCAATGTCATTCTCGCCAATGGAATCGCTTTCAGGTAACTTTTCGCAGTTGAAGATTGCCTCTACCTCTCGACATTGCCCCAGTACAGTTCCTCTTCGGAGTTTGACTGGTGACTTGAACTCATTGAGCACTCGAACTGGGATGCGTCCATCCTTTTGCGTCTTAGCCAAGGTTTTACCAATAAGTACGTCCGGTGTAGAATTTTGTGTCGCTTCAACAACCCACAATTTGTTTGTCCCACAATCTCCATCAATCTTTGCCCACACAACTGCTTCTGACTTCGGTGGAATCTGCTCGCTTTCCTCTAGGATCACTCGCTTGCTGCTGTACGGACCATCATACCCAAACCTAAGGGGCACTTCCATGTTGTCGTACGTCATGATCCTGTTCTTCATGTCGATCTTCATACCTTGACCAAATAAAAAGTCTAATCCAATGATGACTTCATCCATAATCGCCGCGACTATGAACTTGTGTAACACCGTCACATTCCCTATTGCGACTTTGCATGTTACCTCTCCTACAACTTGGGTGTCCTCACCAGTTGCTGTCCTCAACCTTGCTCCAGGTAATGGCCTTACCTCTTTAGTGACCAAATCAGATCGAATGATGGAATGTGATGCGCCCGTATCCACAGTTAGTACTCGCTCATGTCCGTCCACATATCCACCAACAGTAACGTTGCTCGCTTTTCTGCCAATTCGCGAGACGGAGATTATGGGGCATTCAATTGCGGGAGCCAGCGTGCGCCCCTTGCTGCTGGCTCGTTTTAGTTTAACGACTGGTCGGAGTTGGGCTCGTCATCCTCAGTCCTGCGTTTACGTACTGCTGAACTGTTTGACCTGTTGGAACCCGTCTTACATTCGCGTGCGAAGTGGCCTGGTTTTCCGCAACTAAAACATTTTCTAGCACCATCCTTCCTCTCGGTTGCACCAGGAGTATTCTTCCCTGCCATCGACTTGAGTGTTTTCAGGATCTCGTTCATCACGTCAGGTGTTTCCACTTCTACTCGATGGGCTTTGTAGGCTGGTCTACTTAGGAGCGCTGCCGTTTCACGTGTCTGAGCATACGAGACCGTTTCAGCAAATGTTGGCTTTGGATTTGCATACGTCTCGCGCTTGGTATACACGTCCCGCATTCCGTTGATGAACCTCTGGATTTTTACTCTTTCGAGGTGCTCACCAGATGCATCTCCAATTGCCAAATGAGCCAACCTTTCAACCTCGGAGGCGAATTCCTGTAGAGTCTCGTTGGATTTCTGGCAGCGATTTTCCAGCTCCATCTGGTAAATCTGTCTCCTGTGTTCGCTACCATAACGTCTTTCCACTGCACCCATTAACGCATCGTAACTGTTCCTTTCACAATCAGGAATAGTCTGCAAGATTTCCGCTGCAGGTCCTTTTAATGCAACGAACAGTGCAGCGGATTTATCCTCCATGCTCCAGTGATTTGCTGTAGCTGTCTTCTCAAACTGGAGCTTAAAGACTTGGAAAGGAATCGTGCCGTCAAAGGATGGAGTCTTTACCTTGGGCGCGCTGGTCGAAGAAGGTGGGCGATTCAACTGCATATCTCGGAGGCGACCTTCCAACTCTTCTACCTTAGCCTCGACTTTCTCCTGAATTAGCTCTTCGATTTTATCTTGTCGTTCCTCGATTTTATCCTGTCTCTCTCTGAGTTCCGCGTTATCTTTAAATAAATTCTCTTGTAGCTGAGTAATCTTTTCATCTAGCTGCGATGACATGTACGTTTTCTGTGCTTCCAGCTGCGAGGAAATCTGTGATGACAGCTGTGATGACATCTCTGACATGCGTGTATCCTGTACTTGCATCATCTGTGACATGGCAGCCAATAACGTGTTCATGTCCATAACTGTTGATGACGAAGGAGCCTTTTGCTGTTCTTCAACCTTCCCGGATGTCTGTTGCACATCCTTCGACGAACATGCAGCCTCATCCTTCTGTTCGTCCTTTGCGGATGTATCGTCGGGTTTACCTTGGAAGTCGTATTTGTCCACGTCGATGCCTTCAGCTTCCATAGCCTCTCGCAACCGGGATAACAATTCCACTTTTCTTCCGGAGGTGGCCAAATTACGCTTTTCCAACTCCTGTTTCAGCTCCTCAATCTTTAAGTCCTGAATTTTCGCCATTTTCAGTAGTTTATCCTTCGGGATTTATTTAACAATCCCACTTCTGACACCAATTGTTACGATTATCCTCGAAACCTTGAGGGATTACCCAAATATACTCGGGCTCGTATCGCTGGATTGTTAAATAAATGCTAACGATGACCGAATTGTAGTACAATTAACTTTATTGTACAACAAACAATTTACAATACTTGCTAATACAGTAAAAACACTTTACAATACTTGTTAAAGCAATAACAACGCTTTACTACTTGTTAACACAATTAAACTTATAGCTTGCTTATTCGCAACTCAATTCTCTGCTCACTTTACTTGTAGCTTGCTGACTTGTAACTAACTCACCTCGTGGTGGCGGCGCCCTTATATACCTGCGCTGGCACTTATGGCAACTCTAGAACATTCTGAAGTTTATCGCTCATTCTCTTTCTCTCGCTGTTCGCAGTGTTCATCCAACTTGACGTTTCTCTTTGTGGAACATTCTACGTCATTCTTCGAACATTCTGCCTATTTCTCGTTGTTCGCTTTGTGTTGCCGCAGTATTCGCCACAATAATTACGCACATTCAAAACATAATTCAATTCTTTCTAGTAATACAAAAAGATGTTTAGTTGCAAAAGATACCAAAATGAAATAAAAGTTACCAAGTTACCAAACCGTTTAAAAGTTACCAATTTTGGTAGAAAGTTACCAATTGTGGCAATCATGTTCACGCGTTTTGGGCACAGCAACCCAAAATCGTTGTACAAATTCATAAACATAAACATTTCAATTAACTCCGCTGTATTCGCAATTGTGTATTTATTGGGCAGTTCCAGTTTTTCTTTCAGCAACGATTTTAGATATTTCGATAGTTTGTATCCTGGTGCAGATTTGTGGTTGATAATTGGTCTCATCGGATTTCCTGGCTTGTGTATTTTTGGGAGTGCGATCATTGAAGGAGCCGAAGGATTCATTAATGTCATTGTATATGCTTTCCTTGGATTTATTATTGTTTTTGCCTGTTTTATTGCGTGTTTTACTGCCACTTGGTAGTCATCGGTTGGGTCCTTTCTCATCATCCGACAATTTGTCTCTTTGATTAGTTGCTCTGTCTTTTCTTTATATTCTTTTTCGTATATTATTACCGTTGTGTTCCCCTTGTCTGCTTTTGTTGTGATTACTTTATTCGTTTTGAGTTTTTTCTTTAGCCCTTTGACAGTTTTATTTTCGTCGCTTAGTTTTTTCTTCTCCATGGATTTTATGCTTTTTTCAATTATACGTCTACATATGGTAGTAATGATATGGCCATTTCCGCGTCTACAATAGTGTGCCCTACCTCTTTATTTTTATCATAATTTTCTATGTTGTGTTTCAGACATTTTTCCAATATTTCTGTCTCTTGTTTGCTAATAAATTTACGAATCTGGAATGGAAAGGCATTTCGCTGTGTTGTATGTTCTTTGTGATGTTTTGCTTTCTATTGAGTTCATTGAGTTTTTTTGTTTAATTTATTGTATTTTTGTCCCATAGATTTACTGATATTCTCCTTTATTTCATCTAATATCTCCAGGAGCGTGCTGACAGGGAGGAGTTCCGCTAGTTCTAAATGAATGGAAAGTAGCTCCTCATTTGTGCGTTCTTTTTTGGCATACAGGTTCTTTATTTCATGTCGAAGGAAGCTGTTTTCTGCTCTTTTCAAGATTTTTCGCCTTTGCTCTGTGCTCGATTTTAAATTAATTCTTGCGGATTTCGGCGTAACATTTAGTGTTAAACATTGTTTATTGAACCAGATGTTTACGTTGGTGTTGTGTATTTTCAATTGTCTTCTTTGATATGTTGTCAAAAGCGTAATCGTCCTTGACGACTGGAAGAAAATTTGTAAGTATAAGTGTTTTTTTTTAAGAAAAAAGGCCCTTAGGACCAGGTACTTATAAAATATGATGTGTAAACATATGTACATATGTATGTACTATGTGAACGACTCGTTAAGCATCAGTCGAATTCATTTGTTAAATATTTCATTTAACTCCTGTCTTCTCTTTTTATTTTTCGTGTTTGTAATTAAATTAACTTAATAAATATCTATGTGTCTGCATTTATTTAGATTTTAGACATGAAAATTACAAGCGCAGAACAATTTGAAACTCTTATAGCTGAGTTAGAAAAAAGCCCTTGCCTAGCAAAGGGTTTTCAAAAGGGAACAGCTCCAGCTAATTTTAAACAGCAATGGGAGGCAATCAGCAGTAAATTGAATGCCCTTGAGCCCCCTTTAAGAGACAGCGATGGTTGGCAGAAGGTAATTATAATAACACCATTAAAGCATATATTTTGTAATATACATTTCAACTGCAGGTGTGGCGAGATTACAAATTTAAACATAAGAAGAAACTTATGAAAAACAAGGCTGAGTGTAATGCAACAGGTGGTGGAATATATAAACAATTAACCCTTTGCCCATTGGAAGAGGCTGTGGCCAACTTGCTGCAGTTTAACAAGCAGTTAAGTCCAGAAGGTATTTTGCAAGGTGTTCAGTTATCACCAGCGGAAACACAACACAGAAGAGATCAACCATCCACTCCAGCCAGAACACGAAAACCAAAAACGAGGGAGAGGAACGACCTTTTCGAATGGCACAATAGAATGCAGGAAAGAATTTTAACTGACGCTACAAATAAAATGGGATCAATGAAGCATTCCTTACGAGATACGGGCGGTTATCTTCTATCGCAATAGAAGAAAAGAAGCTAAAGCTTTTGGAAAAAAGGGATCGCAGAGAGGTAGAATTGCACAAAGCTGCAATGCAATTAAAAGAAATAAAATTAGAAATTGCCAAAGAAGAGCTTTGGAATTTAAAAAAAGGTGACTGATTTTCATGTAGATATGTATTATTTTTTATTTTTAAGTACCTGTGAATTGTTTTTGATTAGTACGTTAAATATTAGAATTACTATTTATTTGATATTAAAAGACTGAACTCCATTTATTTTATAAAAAAAGAATGAACTGAAATTACACAAAACTGTTTTTTATTTGTTCTCTAATTTGCGAAGCTTCAATATTTATGCTATTTTCCCCATCATCAGTATTGTCAACATTGTCTTCGTTTAGTTCTGCATCCTCGTTTGTGATGTGTGAACCAAACTCGATGCAAATGTTGTTGAGTGCTGCACATACATTAGCGATTTGCGTGGCTTTAGATGGCGTATAGCGAAGTTGACGTGCACCGAGCAAACAGGGAAATCGGTTTTTAACACTACAATAGTGCGTTCAACTATGTTTCTAGCTTTGGCATGTTTGTTGTTGTAAATAGCTTCTGGACTTCCTTTTGCTGCGGATCGATATGGCGTCATAATGTATGGTTCAAGAGGATAACCCGCATCACCTACACAAACATTTTTATATATTTCATAAGTTTAAATTTGCAGGGTTAATTCTTACCTAAGAGCCAGCATCTACGCTCCCCAGCATCGTATCGCTTCTTCAGAATTGTTCTCGCTTGGCTAATATTCCAAATTAGAGAGTCATGCCCAGAACCCGCATAACGAGCATCAAAATAACGTATTTGCATTTTATGATCGCAAATCTGTGGAAGAATTTTTTATGGTTTAAAATACAAAGCAAACGTTGGCATGTTCTTACAATCATAGCATTCAAACTAAAACATTCTTTTCGATTGTAGTATAGATGCTGGTCTTGTTTGTTGGGAGCCAAAATTTTTTGGAAAAAATACTCCTTGGCTTCTGTTTTTTCAGCGTCTGTCATATGAAATTTGATCCATAGAGGACATATGACTGCTTCTAAAACGTCGAGTGTTTCAGACAGGACTGAACTAACTGTTGGCTGGGAAAGCCCCATGGTGGAAGTCGTTTCCAACACTTGTTTGATATGAGCCCTGACCCAAAAACCGCAAAGTCGCTGCCAATTTTATAGTCTGTGATACGGCTGTTGTCCGAATTCCATTTTTTATTTGCGGCTTAATTTTCTGTAGTACATAGTTAAATGCAGTTTTGTTCAGTCGAAAAAAGTCCTGAAATCTGAAATAAAATTAAATTTTTAGCAACACTGATATGTATGAAAAGGTCCAAAACGCTCAAACACGTTTCCACGAGTATAAATTGTAACACTTACCTGTTATCTGGCAAACTGAATATATCACAGTTCTGCCTAATAATTTTCATTTTTAGAGTGAGCTCTTTTTTGCATTCTTCATCGCTTGAGCTTGAATCGGAAACAAAGAACATTTTTGGCGAAAAATATTCAATATTATAATAATCACACAGATCTAAAGAACGTAACGTTTTAAATAAAAATTGTAAACAACATGAAATAGCTGATGCAAAAATCGATAAATTGTCGACGTCGTCTCAACACGTTTAGCCAGTACCGATTCGGCGTCGACGTGATGTCGACTGAAAAACGACGACGATGTCGACGACGCCAACGCATATGTACCTGCAAAAACGATTATTTCAACTTCCCATAAATTGCTTCACACACCTCTGGTATAGTCCGGTAGATGAACGACGCTGATAGACGGGATTGATAGTTTAAACTTATAAACGATTCTCCTGTAAGAAATATAACTTTAGATAGGACTAACACATATTTTTATAATAAAAATAATTCAAGAACTCATCACCCTGTGGAACCCCTGTTCTATTGTTAAAGGTATTCAACATTTCTTGTGCATATACACTTATGGACAAAATAATAGCTGTACACAGTTTTTTGTTTAATAACTTTAAATAATTTGCAATTACAATTTTTTTTCTTTGTTTATATTAAGATTTTATTTTATAAACCCAAAATATGCGGAAATCATATCGCTTTATATTTTTAAACGAATTTTTACGTAAAGTAAAATCTTAATATAAACAAAGAAAAAATGTTTAATTACAAATTATTTAAAGTTATTAAATAAAAACTGTGTACAACTATGGTTTTGGCCATAATTATTAATATGTTTGCGTAGAACTCACTTCGAAATTCACAAAAAAGTGCATTTTTCAAACCGAATTTATTAATAAATTTGTTGTAGTTATACAATTAAGTGTACCCCCTTGACTAAAAGTGTGTGTAAAACTCTTTTGGATCTGGTCACCCATTCCGACACAATAGCCCGTATTCATTGGGCAAACAACTAAGCCGTACCCTCAAAGACCAACCTGTAGCAAGGAATCGCAAAGTTAGCGCTAACTTTTCCTCTGCAGAAGTTGTTCCCCTCATTAACGTGCTCGAGCGTTCTATTTCCGGCTGAATAAGGCGTAGTAATAATTCAAATTGACTTTTATTTAACCGCAAATAATTATTATATCCTGCAGGATCTGAAAGTAGAAGCTCCTCCGTTAAGAATGAAAATGAACCTCAACCAACCAGATCAACCAATTCTGTTTTATTAAAAATAACAAATGATATATGTACATTACTTACCTATAATAACTTCTTCATCGGCCTCTTCTATAATAGCATGACGCGTAGCTTCCAATGCTTCTTTTAGGATTAAATATTTTTCCGGTTCCATTTTTCAGTTAAATTAATTAACAATTTGCAAATCTAGATGTACAACACGTGTTTCTGCTTTTCGCCAGTTCACCAGTTTCACAAATGACAAATGTCAAAATAGAAGCGAAGAACCAAAAACTTGAATTCAACAGAATTGAAGCGTGTAAACGCAAATAGAAAACACAAAAGAGAATGAGCAAGAATTGCTTTCAAGTACTTGAATAATGTAAATCGGGTGTAACAACAAGGTTCTTGCTCAAAAAGAACCACGCAATAAGCATGAAAACATATACCAAGGGCCATACGTTATAACAAAAATTGACGGTGTAAACATCACAATTTTTTATAAAGCAAAAAAAAAAGAAAAAACAGTACACAAAAATAGAATTCATAATAAAATAAAACAATTTTTCTTATACATATATGTATATCTGTACATTCATCTGCCGAACTAGATCGGCCGCAACAGCGGTCCGGCAGTTCTCTTTTCAGGTACACAGAAACAGCGAGATCAGAAAGCAGCCACCGTACCGAGGGTAGTCGCCGCTCCAATAGCCTGCATCGCTCAGCCAGTCGGCGCCGCTCCAAGAGTCGTCACCACTCAAAAAGCCGGGAGCGCTCAAAGTGTCGGCGCCGCTCTGACAGCGGTTACCGGAAGGGGAAGGGTAGACACAGGTCCCCCAGCAGCAACGCCTCCGCAGAGGAGGAAGAAAACCCACAGGGCCAAACCTCCGCCGATGCCTTTGCTAGGCCAGCCAGGGGCTCTAGACGACCGACATCGCGAAGGTTTGAGCGGCTCCGGGGTCAAGTGGTACCTCTGGTACCTGGAGCAGGGCAAGCCCCCAGTTGAGGCCAGAGCCATGGCCTGCGTCAGAATGGAGGTCGAGAAAGAGCGTAGCAGTAAAGGCAACAAACCCGCACCTGCCGATAGGTGGAAGAGCGGGCCCAATAAACAGGCACACCTACCCGCGCCTGCTGCAAAGCAGAGAAGTGGGCCACAGAAACAACAGCAGCACAGACCCGCACCCGCCGAATGGCGGAGCGGGGAACTCCCAGGCCATAACAAAGGGGACGCAGTCAAGAGAGGGAGCAATCAAATTACTCCGCCTGAGACACCAAGCACCAACGGCAGCGGGATCAGCCACCTACTCCGAATTCATGGCCTAAGAGCCTGGCAGGGCCGGCCGGGCAAGGACAGGTGCAGGGGGGCGCCACTTAGCAGCCCAGCTACTCGGAGACTCTCAAAGGTATCCGGGTAGCGGTGCAACCGTGTGAGTACCCTGCTGCTGCTTTGAGCCCATAGGACCTAACCAGGCTCCAAGACGCCATCATGGACGAGGTCTTTAAAGGTTGGTCGCACCCGCTGACATTCTGTGGGGTGTACTTCAGGTCCGGTATGCTTCTCGTAGATTGCAGGGACGAGAAAACAGCAACCTGGCTGGCGGAGAAGGCATCAGCACTTGAGGGCTGGAAGGGACCCGGGATGTGCACGAAGAGAGGGGACGATATCCCTCCAGTGCACAACATCACAGTATTCCTCCCAAGGAGCGCCGAGAAATCTGCCGAGTTTGCGCTGGGGCTATTAAAAGCGCAGAACGAGGGTATTCACACTTCTGCGTGGAAAGTAGTGTCCAGCACCACTGAAGATAACGGGCTCAGGCTATTCCTAGGCATTGATTAGGAGTCTTACGTCAGCATAAAGAGGGCTGGCTTCAACCTGAACTATAGGTTCAGCTTCGTCACGGTGAGGCCGTGCCGACAAAAGGCGACAGGCAGCAAGGAGTCGGAGTCACAGGAGATTCAAATCGACGCGGTCGCCGGTTCCTCTGGTGCCCAGACTTCCGAGTCGACCTCGGGCTTACCGGCGGAGAAGCACTCCTCGCAGAAACACCAGCTCCTGCGAACACCCTCGGGCCTACCGCTACCACTACCTCAGCGTACCACGTGCCCTCAACGCAGGTGCTGGCGGAAAGAGAGCGAACTACAGCTCTCCGACCTTGACGAGCTCCATCTATGAATCCCCGACACTTGGCAGTACCCCGGTTAACCTGCATCACGCGGTGGCTGCTTCGGCGGTCATCACCAGCAGGTTCTCCACGGCTCGCCTGGGCATCCTATTGATCCAAGAGCCGTGGACCTACAGAGGCCAGGTGAAGGGCCTCAACCATAAAAGAAACAAGGTAATTTGGGACCTCTCCTGTGAGAGGCCCAGAGCGTGTGTAGTGCTTAAGGAAAATATTGATTATTTTTGCATTACAGAATTTTTAACACAGGACCTAGTCGCAGTGCAGACGGCGCTGACCATTTGCTGCATGATAGGAACGTAGAGGTGGTGTTCGCTGCCGCCTACTTTCCGGGAGACAGCAGCTATGCCCCACCACAAGAGGTACAGAGGTTAGTGGAGTACTGCAGGAGGAGACGGCTCCACCTTATAGTGGGGTGCGATGCGAACGCCCACAATGTTGAATGGGGCAGCACGGACACAAATCGCAGAGGTGAGTGTCTCTTAGAGTACATTTTAAGCGAGGAACTTAGCATCCACAATGTTGGCCAAACACCGACATTTGTCACGAGGGCTAGGAAAGAGGTACTGGACATACCGCTTAGCAACAGCTTGGATATTCCTCTGGTCACCTAATGGGGGGTCTTGTCGGAACCTTCACTATCGGACCACAGGATTATCCAATTTGTGCTGGGAGCAGAGGTGAGAATAAACCGAGCAATTAGAAACCCCAGGAAAACTGACTGGAAGCGATACAGCGAAAATTTAAAGTCAAACTTGACTGAATTACAGTCCAAGAACAGACACGTCGATCATATGAGGTTAGAGAACACCGTTAACGAACTGAATGGCGCCATAATGGATGCCTTTCACTCCAGCTGCCCTGGGGCGAAAGCAAAAGGGAAGGCTCAGCCCAACTGGTGGTCTCGGGAGCTATCGGTGCTCAGAAAGCAGGTACGAACACTTTTTAATAGGGCAAAGCGTACAGGGCTTTGGGCGGAGTATTCAGCCGGTTTAACTAATTACAGTAAAGAGATCAGGAAGGCCAAACGGGGCAGCTTCAGGAAGTTCTGTGGGGATATCACCGCTAGACTACATAAGGCCCTGGCGAGGGATCATAATGACACCAAACTAGCAATCCGGCTAGCTAATAGTACCTACTCAGGGAACGAAAAAGAGAGGGCGCTTGCCCTGCTCTCGGCCCACTTCCCGGATGCCACTCCGACCACGAGGAAGGTACCATGCCAACGAAATAGGCCATCCCCTGCAGATTGGAAGTTGGCTAGAAGTCTAATCACCCACCGATCAGTCTGCTGGGCTCGGGACTCCTTTGATCGGTACAAATCCCCTGGGGTGGACGGCATCAGTCCAGTGTTGCTGAAGCAAGGTAAGGAGTTCTTACTGCCATAACTCGTCAACATCCCCGAGGTGTGGCAGAGGGCTCGGGTTATATTTATCCCGAAGATAGGTAAGAGAGATTACTCTCTCGCGAAGTCCTTCAGGCCGATAAGTCTAACCTCCTTTCTGCTAAAAGAAATGGAGAAGGTCATTGACCATGAAATCAGGAACAACACCCTTAATGTGGCGCCTTTTCACCCCGACCAAGAGGCCTACAGAGTGGGCAGGTCCACGAACACTGCACTATACGCCCTGTCCACGGAAATACAAGGTGCCCTTGAGTGTGCGGAGACAGTACTCTGTGCCTTCATCGACATTGAGGGGGCGTTTGAAAAACGTAATGTGCAGGCAACCATCCGCAGGTGGATAGTCAGGTTACTCAACACAAGGATAGCTGAAACCGACATCGGTGACGGCGTGGTACAGCTACAAACTACAAGAGGTTGCCCACAGGGTGGAGTTTTATCCCCTCTTCTGTGGAGCTTAGTTGTGGACGAACTTCTACGGACTTTCACTGACAATGGCATCCGCTGTCAAGGCTATGCGGATGACATTGTGATTATTGCCAGAGGGAAGTTCGTGAGCACTTTATGCGATATGGTTCAAAAGGGACTAAACCTTGCAACAGGCTGGTGCTTGAGTATGGGCCTGAGCATCAACCCCTCCAAAACCGTTATCGTCCCCTTTTCTAGAAGAAGAACACTCCCAGGTATGAGGAACATCACTTTGAATGGGGTCGCCGTCAACGTCGCCACCGAAGTCAAGTACCTAGGATGAATACTAGATTCCAGACTTCTGTGGAAGGCGCATGTCGACGCGATCACTTCCAAAGCCACGAGGGCACTAATGGTACGCAAACATCTCGCTGGGAAGTCTTGGGGCTGCAGTCCCAAGATCCTGAGATTGATGTATACCATGATAGTTACACCAATAGTTACTTATGGGGCAGTGAGACAACGGTGAGACAATCCCTCTCTAAGCTTCAACGTCTGGCGTGTGTATGCACCACGGGGGCAATGCGCACATGCCCGATGGCGGCGCTAGAGGTAATTCTCGAGCTCGAGCCACTGCACCTTACCATAGAACAGGCAGCAAAGCGAACTCTATTGAAATTCGCAAGAGAAGGCTTTGGTAGAGGTAAAATCGTACCATCGAGGAACAGAGATATGCTAGGATCAAAATAGCGCTTTGCTCCAAGTTGACTTGGAGAGGCAGATATAAGCGAGCTCAATGCAATGGTATACAGACGGCTCTAAGACTCCCGACTAAGCTTTCGGTACCCATGGGGGTATACCCAAGCATCTTTCAACGGGAGTCTATGCCATAAGTCTGTGTGCAGAGATTAACTTGCGTAGAAACTATCGTAATGAAAGTATTTTGGTCATGAGCGACAGCCAGGCAGCACTCAAGGCCCTCTTATCATTTGAGGTCAAATCCTCTCTGATTCTTGAGTGTATTGATAAGCTCAACGCCCTGGCGGAGTACAACGACATCTAATTAACTTGGGTGCCAGGTCACGTAGGAGTTGTTGGCATTGAGGAGGCGGACCGACTAGCTGGGAAGGCAAAGAGAGGGTAAGGATATTGACAGGCTTTCTGACGGGTCACTGCAGACTGAGAGGTCACCTGCACAGGTTGGGGATCCTGTCTAACGACCTATGTCGGTTCTGCGATGTGACTGAGGAGACCCCCCTGCATCTGCTTCGCAAATGCGAGGCAGTTGCGAGAAGACGGGAGAGACACCTAGGCTAACTCTGGCCAAGTGAAGAAGTCATACAATCGCTAACCCCCCGAGATCTCCTTAAATTTCTGGGTTCTCTGGGATTAGATGAGGTACTCTAANCTGTCTAACGACCTATGTCGGTTCTGCGATGTGACTGAGGAGACCCCCCTGCATCTGCTTCGCAAATGCGAGGCAGTTGCGAGAAGACGGGAGAGACACCTAGGCTAACTCTGGCCAAGTGAAGAAGTCATACAATCGCTAACCCCCCGAGATCTCCTTAAATTTCTGGGTTCTCTGGGATTAGATGAGGTACTCTAAACAGTCGAGGGCATAATAGATCCTTTGGTCGCAGTGCATACCTCTACTTAATCTATCTATCTGTCTATATATGTATATACGTATGTATAATTACTTTTATTTTTTCTTTTATTACCATCAACAAAAATAAAAATTGTACAAAAAAAAAAGAATTATAATTTGAAATGTATAAATTTTCATTATGAAAACTAGCTCTCAAGAAGAAAAAAAACAAAACATTTTTATAAGTATATTTATAATATATTTTTCCATGAAATTGTAAACTAAGAATTTTTTCGCAAAATATGAAACGAATTTATTAAAACAAAAAGCATTTTTCATGCATTGTTAAAATCAAACTTTAAAAATTTTTGTACAAATACTATCAAAAAAAAGAAACTTAAATTTCCATTTTGCCATAGGCAAATTAAAATATACTTATGTAAATTTCAATTAACTAGACTCACAAGTCATAGTTAATTATCATAAGCTACCTACAAAATATCATACTTATCCTTATACTACTACACAATAGTTTCCAATTAAATAATTATTAATAAATAAAACAAGTAATAATAATTTAGTAAATACCATAGCTTTTATTTAAATGTTTTCCATAAATTAAATTGCTATGAATGAACGAATGAAAGAGGGAGGATTATCTCTTAATCATTCCTCAAATTCGTTCCTTCAAAACACTTTAATTCTAATTATAACTTTTGGCAGAAGAATGTGGCAAAACTGCTCACTTTGCCAAATTCTTCCTTTTCCAAAGGAGGGGGATGTAATGCGATCAAGCATACAATTTTGCAACGCTACATATTACTACAAATCACCTTATATGAATCACCTTAAAGCTAATCTACTACTATTAAGAATTTACGATGTTAGAATGCGACCCTGTCGTATGTATGACAGCTGCTAGGCTTAAGTCAAAAAGCAGCAGGCACCATTTATTGAAGGTACACCCAGCAACTAAAGATGTGGGATAACCCACATCACTACACCTATTATTTCTGTGTGTGTCCAAGTAATTTTTATATCTGACCCTTCACAGCCTCACTATTTCCTCAAGAAATAATGGAACGGGTCTATATTTCTGTTGCAAACATGGGTTGCCGTTTGTTGTTTTTCACCAAAACACTTTAGAAAGCCGTAGTAGAAAAGATAACAAACTTATTAAGAACTACGTACTGCCTTAAGAACATTTGACACAAGAAAGCCAATTTTTGTACGTTATTTTATATGAAGTTTTTATTTTCTTGATAGCTCCATACTGGTCTTTAAGCCACGCGAAATAATGAAATTTTTTCGGAACTGTTTTCTTGAGAGCTGCATACTGGCCTTAAAATAGCAAAAGTTATTTCAAGGAATACCTCTACCTTAAAGGTACGGTTAAACGTGGAAATGCAAGCGGTTTTCTATGCTGTCAAAATGCGAAATCGAAATCCTACTTTCCCGTGTAAACAGCCAAAAAGTCCTTTTTGCAGATTTGCAGAAATCACTTTAGGAAATAAAAACTGCAATTTGTAACTGCAACTGAAATTATGCAAATCCCTTTGCTCGTGCTGCNTAATAGATCCTTTGGTCGCAGTGCATACCTCTACTTAATCTATCTATCTGTCTATATATGTATATACGTATGTATAATTACTTTTATTTTTTCTTTTATTACCATCAACAAAAATAAAAATTGTACAAAAAAAAAAGAATTATAATTTGAAATGTATAAATTTTCATTATGAAAACTAGCTCTCAAGAAGAAAAAAAACAAAACATTTTTATAAGTATATTTATAATATATTTTTCCATGAAATTGTAAACTAAGAATTTTTTCGCAAAATATGAAACGAATTTATTAAAACAAAAAGCATTTTTCATGCATTGTTAAAATCAAACTTTAAAAATTTTTGTACAAATACTATCAAAAAAAAGAAACTTAAATTTCCATTTTGCCATAGGCAAATTAAAATATACTTATGTAAATTTCAATTAACTAGACTCACAAGTCATAGTTAATTATCATAAGCTACCTACAAAATATCATACTTATCCTTATACTACTACACAATAGTTTCCAATTAAATAATTATTAATAAATAAAACAAGTAATAATAATTTAGTAAATACCATAGCTTTTATTTAAATGTTTTCCATAAATTAAATTGCTATGAATGAACGAATGAAAGAGGGAGGATTATCTCTTAATCATTCCTCAAATTCGTTCCTTCAAAACACTTTAATTCTAATTATAACTTTTGGCAGAAGAATGTGGCAAAACTGCTCACTTTGCCAAATTCTTCCTTTTCCAAAGGAGGGGGATGTAATGCGATCAAGCATACAATTTTGCAACGCTACATATTACTACAAATCACCTTATATGAATCACCTTAAAGCTAATCTACTACTATTAAGAATTTACGATGTTAGAATGCGACCCTGTCGTATGTATGACAGCTGCTAGGCTTAAGTCAAAAAGCAGCAGGCACCATTTATTGAAGGTACACCCAGCAACTAAAGATGTGGGATAACCCACATCACTACACCTATTATTTCTGTGTGTGTCCAAGTAATTTTTATATCTGACCCTTCACAGCCTCACTATTTCCTCAAGAAATAATGGAACGGGTCTATATTTCTGTTGCAAACATGGGTTGCCGTTTGTTGTTTTTCACCAAAACACTTTAGAAAGCCGTAGTAGAAAAGATAACAAACTTATTAAGAACTACGTACTGCCTTAAGAACATTTGACACAAGAAAGCCAATTTTTGTACGTTATTTTATATGAAGTTTTTATTTTCTTGATAGCTCCATACTGGTCTTTAAGCCACGCGAAATAATGAAATTTTTTCGGAACTGTTTTCTTGAGAGCTGCATACTGGCCTTAAAATAGCAAAAGTTATTTCAAGGAATACCTCTACCTTAAAGGTACGGTTAAACGTGGAAATGCAAGCGGTTTTCTATGCTGTCAAAATGCGAAATCGAAATCCTACTTTCCCGTGTAAACAGCCAAAAAGTCCTTTTTGCAGATTTGCAGAAATCACTTTAGGAAATAAAAACTGCAATTTGTAACTGCAACTGAAATTATGCAAATCCCTTTGCTCGTGCTGCACTAGCAATTCTGACTTTGCTGCGAGTGCTGTCCAACCAATCAAGTGTTGCCGTGTGACGCGTTTTTTAGCAAATTTGTATAAAATTATAAAAATGTTGAATAAAATATGAAAAATATGTGTAACTAATTTATTCTACTGATATGAAGTACATAAGTATTAACGTATTTTATATTTTGTGAATGTTTTGTGCACAATTTAGTAGGTTTAGCAAATTTTCCAGGTCATAAAGTTTGTTATAGGCATAAGAATGTCCGGTAACATAGTTGAAAGTGGGCTTGTCTGCATTCACCATGTAAAAGACAAAAAGTAGTATCGGAAAGTTGATTTTTAGAAATAAAAAGTGCTTTCGAAAGTCACTTTACATGCAAGGTGTAACTCCTCCTTTGGAAATTCTTGAGTTTGACAGACTTTTGAAATGGAATTACACTTGCTACGTCTAACAGCTACTTAAGAATTTAGGGGAATTAGCCTTAAAAGAGTTGGCATCCCTGGGGTTGATTAAAATATGTTATCAGTACTTTCTTAATCGATTAATATTAGTTATTTGCTGAGATGATACTTTTAAGTATTGATCGATACTCGGTACCGATTCAAAAAGTATCCAATACTTTTGATGCTCGGTACCAAAACGTTTAGAGTACAACTCCACAACCAGCTTTTCCGGCATTTGGGGCTTCCAGCCATGGTTGCCACTCGCCAACATTTTTTCTACCAAAATCTCTTAAGAAAAGTTCCCAAAAGTTACCAAATCTTCACTACCAAAATCTTCACTTCTTCAGTGAGAAAATAATATACTGAATAACACTGCTATATTTCATAACAAATATGTGTATACTTACAGCCCCGTTCTGTGCACTTAATAAATTCAATATTTTTATAATTTGTCAATTTTGAAAATTTATCAAGAACTCCCAGTTCTAGCACAAAAGTTAAGATCTATTTTTTTGATAAATTTTCAAGAATAATATTTATATTATAATTTTCTTATTAGAAAATATTTTTCTATCAATTAATAACTGCATGTGCCGTTACTCTCATTTTCGTTGTTGGTGTTTCCGACAGGGTAGGAGTATGATATAATATGGAACGAGTTTCCATCGTCCCTTGTCAAATTTAGTTTGGAGACAAACCGGTTTCGGCGTTGTGTCATTTTCAGTGTAATTTTTCTTTCGGAATGTGCCGACACTTGGACCTGCGACTCACGGAATAATAGCACCGTTCGTTTGAAAATTGCTAATTTTTTTGCTATTTTTTCAGTTTTTCATAATTTACTGTACGTCGAAATACATGTCGGTAGATGGGTCTGGTAAAAAGCACGCAACATTTTTTTTTGCCGGAAAAAAACAAAACGTTTTTGGACCTTACCAAAAATTGCCAGATGGCCAGTATTAAAATGTGAGAGGGTAGAATTCAAAATTTATCGCAAAAATTCGAAAGTGGTTTTAAAAGTGCAGCCCTTGGTGCTGCCACTGTAATTCAAATATTTCCAGTATTCGAATATGAGATGACTCTACTTTAATCGAAGTAATTTTGTAAAAGTGTCAGTAGTGCTGCCACTGAAACTCGAAGGGTTTTTATAATTACGCACATTCAAAACATAATTCATTTCTTTCTAGTAATGCAAATAGATGTTTAGTCGCAAAAGTTACCAAAATGAAATAAAAGTTACCAAGTTACCAAACCGTTTAAAAGTTACCAATTTAGGTTGAAAGTTACCAATTGTGGCAACCATGCTTCCAGCTACACAATTCAGCTATTGCTGAAAGCCTGAAAAACGTTGAACGCCTGAAAAGCTTGTTGCGGAGTTGTACTCTTATGCTTCCAAAAAGAACGATTACAGACCAAAACTAAAAGCGGTTTAGGGGAGCCTAGCCTATCAAAAGCAAGTGTAGGGGCTAATAGAGGTTTTAATGCTAATTGAAATAAAAAAATATATATAAATTTTCCATCGCCACAATGAAGAGAAACTCTTATTTGAAAAATTTTTTTCTAGATGAATCGGACGATGTTACCTTATACAAATTGTTTATCTTTTGGGAAAGCATCGTCTTATACCATTTTCCCACGCCATCCTCAATTATTTTGTTCGCTCCCCTAATTACGATCGCGAATTACCCTATTCCCACGACACATTCTTAATTCGATTTAACAGTTCTCGGTTACCGTATTTTGTTTTTGTTTTTCTCCGCTGCAAAATTGATGCAAAAAGTAGGTTCTTCCTAAAAATTTATAAGTATCCGTATTAAATTAGGGCTATACACATTGATAAACTTTACTTTTAAATGCAAGTTTTGATTTGTGAGCTATTTTCGCAAAAGTTTGCGAAAGCGGGTTCGTCAGCTGAGCATTTGTTTACATCACAAGCACCACTATTTTACACTTTTATTCAAGTAAAGAAGAGTCATTTCAACATGACAACATATTTTAAAGCATTTTGTTGCATCATTTTACCTAAATTGTGCGTTTAAAGTGGCTGACAATAATTTTGCCTAATTTTGGTTTTCGTTGTTTTCTTTGCTTTGTTTACTTTTCGCTCGTTTTCCAGTGAAACAAGATGGCGTAGAACCCGCTAAAAAACTTTTTTCACTCTCTTGTTCTTACGTGATCTTGTGTCTTTCGTTCATGGAAAGCAGCTCAGAAACCTACGAAAACAAATCATCCAAGTTGATTGCCGCAACTAATAAAATTCGCCCATCTCTCAACTCTTGACGAACGCATATGCGGCAAAACAATAACAACAACAATCAAATTGTGCCGTTTTGTTTGCGTCGATAAAATCGATTTTCCACAGATTTTCTGTTGAAAGTTATGTCAAAAATGTCCAATTATTACTACATTTATACGCCCTTATTATTTGCAAATAACAATTTGCGAAATGGTAAACTTTGCCGTATAAACGCTGATTTAATTTTTTATTTGCAAATAACTAAATCTCGCAAGTAAGTATTGATTAGTGGTATTATTTGCAAATACGCGCAAGACGCCTTCACTCTTAGGTTTATTTTCTTTTTCGATGGCCATCTTATTGCCTTTTAATAATCAAGACGTTGCCATTTTTTACTTTATTTTCTTTTTCGGTGGTCATATTATTGCTTTTTTATAATCAGGCTATATTAAAAAAGAATTTTTCACCATCGAATAAACAGTGAGTTAGGTATTGCAGATTATTTTTTTTTGCAAATAACTTACGTATAAACGTAGTATATGTCTACAATCGGTATTAGGTACCGAAAGGAAGTATTGGGTACCGAAATCTTTCTGAAGTATTGGGTACCATGCATTGGGTAATGGCAATTCAGCATATCTCTAATTAATATCCGAAATACACTCTTCCCTAGTAGGGCGCTTTGATAAATATAAAAAATATATATAAAACATGATATATAAATATTATATCAAAAATTTAACTTCAATTAATATAAATACGCTTTGAAGTCGGCAAACAAATTTTGAAATTCACGTTTGATGTTTATTTGTTTTTAATAAAGCCGCAAGTATGTCTCTACACTTGGATCATGCTACAATACAGAAGCTAACTCATAACTCTCCTGAGATAAGGGTGCGCACTTTGGAACAAATATGGAATAAGATGAATCGTGCCAATGAGCATAACGAAAAACTACACTTCAAGGCAGGAGAGCTATGCAAACAACTTATTCGTTGGTTTGAGTTTGAGCCACTAAGTGCTACACAACGGGTGCTTCAGTTACTTTTATTGATTCTTCGCTCGAACGAAAAATCTATAAGACAGCTAGGTGTAGAGCGTTTCAAAAGAGAAATGGATAAAATTAGGTTGCTACTCAGGAAACGTCCCAGCGAATCTCAAATAGTAGATGAAATCATGTACATATTGAAAGAATACCAATATAATCAATTAGAAGATAAAATAGATGACGTTACAGAAATTTTTGACTCGCTTTCTGTTGCCAAGGATGAAGGCAGTCATTCTAGAAATAAGGATCTGTTAATTCATTTTGAACCAATTGATTATGAGCCAGCGTGGTCAATACCTACACCCGCCGATTTTACAACTCTCACTTTTATGACTGACCTATTGTCGTCGACAGATGTGGAAAAAGTGGAAGCGGCAAATGTCCTGCTGCATCTGGAAATCACAATGCTAGACTATCCTGCTGAATATATGCTTCAATCTCCACATGTATTCCTTAATCTAATGCATTTATATCGGTTTTACGATGACATTGAAATCAACAGTTTGTTGGAAGATGTGGCACGAACTATTAACGCTTACTTGCGCCTGCTTTTAAAGCGAATAAAAACGCGCAATAATGTAACAGCATATTCAGTTAAAACATCAAAATTCGGTAATACGCAGCTAAAAGTTGGTACAATATTGCGTTTTGCTATTGAAAAAAGCATACACATATTGGAGGTAACGATAACTGAATTCTCCAAAGAAACCCGACAAATTGTAGAGATTGTCACTAACTGCCTTGAACTGTATCGCATTCAACAATTAACAATCGGCACAAATGTACTTATGAGGTTAAATAAAATTATTGCAAGCCTTCAAGTATGTTTCGAGCAGGATGAACATTTTACCTTACAACGCATTAAATACCTCTTGCTTGTATGCTTATTGGACGATATTATGCAGCATAATATGAAAATGGGATCTTGTAAAGGAATTCCACAAGTATTGGAGTTCCTCTTGTGCGATTTTTCCTTTAAAGAAAATTTTCCGAATCGGTACAAAAACATTCAACAGCGCTATTTAAATGCTGTTGGTGGATCTAAACGACTTCGGGAATTAGATGGTGTTATTCGTACTACAGTTACTTTATTAAAAAATCCTCAAGCCATCGTGAGTGCAGATATTATAGAAAATGGACTAGATATTTTTGAAGGGTTGGAAAATTTAAAAAATATACAGCTAGCAGAACTAACATTCAATGCGATTGTCAATTGTAATGCACACTATATTTCGCAGCCAAACTTACGCGCTAAAGCTGATGAACTTTTACTTCGACTACTGCATCTTACACATGAACCACTAAGGTTGCACATCTTCAAAATGCTTGCAATGTCTGTAAAACGACATTTTGCTGCCCTAATGGAATGTGAGTGCTACAGTATGGGTCTAACTCATGGACAATTGTTGGAAGCTCAAGTGTTGGGAGTGCCGCTGAGCGGTGAACTTTTGCTCAATCTCATCTACGAATGCACCGAAGGAGCCCACGAAAGTATTCGCAAAATTAGCCAAGACGTTCTTGTATTTATATTGAAATCTCAGAAACTTTTGGGAGAACATTGGACTAAACTGTTGGAATTATTGTTGCCGGTCTTGCCTTTGTTGCAATGCTGCACAAATTCGCCACAGATAATAGAACTTTTGCAAAATTTACTTGATCCTGATGCTAAGCAGTTGCCATTTTTGGCGGTTTTGAAAGGCAGCATAGGATTCATGTTTCACCGTGATAGCGCCGTACGCAGTGAAGCGTTGACACGCCTTATATACATCATGAATTCAGTGCCGGATGCTGACAAGTATATACCGAATCTGCTTTATATAAGTGATGTTATACCCAACGATTTATGTATTTTGAAAACACCTCGAGAATATACCCGGATCTTTATTAATGTCACAGATTTTTGTGAGCGGGATACACTGCTTAATTTGTTGAGTATATTGGAGATGTCCGATGTGGAGCCTGTAGTGCGTAAAACGACGCTAATGCAGCTAAATGTTATGTGCCAACAATGGCACACTCTATCTGCTTTCTGTGAGGAAAGTGCGCACTATTTGATACTGCGAGCGCTCGAAAACTCGATGGTGGTTGAATCGTGCGAAGATTATACTGGAGCGGCGGTCCCCGCTATCGGTGTGCTATGCAAAGTTTTGCTCTATGATACTGGGTTGCGGTGCGAACTTTCCGATACGCCAAATATATATGTTTTACTACTGCGTGCACTTTGTCTTTACCAGAACGAAATACAAATGCGTCAAGATGCATGTATTTGTCTTTTTTTACTACTATATGCCAACTATGTTGTGGTGTTGGGTAATCAGCGAATTGAGGCTCCCAAGTCGTTGGGAAATTTACAAATACCATTGAGTTGTGAGTTGCAGGCAATTAAGAAAAGAGATATGTCCCTTCATCACTACGATGGTACTTTCAAAAGCAAATTAGAAGAAAATTCATATATTCGACAGTTATTGGCTTTTAACTTTTGCAACCAGCAACTTCCTATACCCAAGCAATACTTGGAGAAACAAAAGAGTTACAATCTCGATGTAGGGTTACATTTGACGTTGCGCGATTGGCGTCTAATGAATGCTACAATACCAAAACAAAATATACATCGGTTTTTACGGGCGATTCTAAATGCAACAAGTCACAATTCGTTAATTAATGCATGTGTTTCACTGCAACTACAGCTAATGGTGCGTGATCAGCACTCTACTGCAGGAGCGTTGATGCCCGATGAAGTTGCTGACGAGCTATATAGTATAATTGGCAAGTACTTGCAGCTCTCGCCGGGCAATGAAACTGATTATGAACTTTTCGAAGAATTGCTCGATCTTTGCGATTTTTGTGTACGACTCTCCATACCCATAATATGTACGCGCTTATTAAAAGAACTTATTGCAGACTTCCAACACGCTATGATATCACTTCTTAAGGTATCGGCGACACCTCTACGCTTGAATCATAAATTGTGTAGTTTACTGGGAAAGGTAATAGCAGCAGTCAAACCCGTAAAACACGCCGATGAAGGTATTTGCATTTTTAATAGCAACCTATTTGAATTGATCTTCCAGCTGATAATGCAATATTTCCAAAAACGGGATCTGTTACGCATACGTAGCTTATTGGATTTACAAAAAATACTCAGCGCTTACGATATAAATGTTTCCGATGAGCAGCTCGTGTCTTACTGCAAGCATTTCATCAAATTATCGCTTGCTTTGAAGTCCTTCACTCAGACAGGCGCGCAATGGCAGATTGATTGTCTTACCATTGTTTGTCAATTATATGGACAAATGAGAGAAGCCGAAACCAGTTTTAAGCTCAGTGAGTCCACATTAAAGTATTTGAGTGGCTTATGCGGTCACTGCGATCAAGCGGTGCGCGCACTGGCCTGGTGTATTCTTACGTACGTGTCGCACTTTAATTCCCAACAAGATACAAAAAGTTCTCTAGCAAAAGGTGTTGACTTGCTGCAAAATACCTTATTTTATCTTCCTGGAGGCTTTATGGCATGCTGTTTGTGCACTTTTCTAGATGTCGGCGAAACAATTGGGGTGCGTCAGTTAGCGGCCAATTTGTTTACTAAGCTTCTCAGTGATAAGGATAAATTTGAAGATGCAAACGTCTTGCTTACCAGGCATAGATTCCTCGAATTTGCTAGTGAAGCTGTACGTGGCTGCTGTGTATTTGGCCAACAATTACCCCCGCACATTGATGCCAATTCTGGAATCAGCATAGCCAATTGCGGTTTGATTGGTTTTCTTTGTCGAATTTGTTTAAGAATGTTGCAGTTGAACGGCGATTTCGCAACAGTGCTATGTGCGAGCAATTTTTTGACCAGATTGTATGAGTTGCTGAAGATATCACCGGAGCACTCCAACCCTGCTTACTATACAATGTGTGGTGATATTTGTCACTTGTACGGCGCTTGTTACCCATCGAATTTTTCTTTTCTGCAACGCATTTTGTGTCGGGATCAAGTATGGCTAATCAGCTTTTATCAGCTGCTCGACCAACCACTTGAGTCTGATGTTGTAGTCAATATATTACAGCTGCTCTTAGTTATATGCAAAGACGACTTGGCCTTTGAGAAGTTATGTCGAAATATTGCCAAAGCCCCTGAATTTCTTGTGAGAAATTTTTTGCGCGCTTTTACCATCAAGAATCTCAACACTCCCTTGCAAAGATGTTCTTTAGCAGCGCTTAGTTTATTGTTAATTAAATCGCACAACAGACGTCAAATGCATGATGAGCAAAAGACATTTCTGACGGTGCTGGAAGACGATATTGAAATAAAAGATCCAACCTTCGCAAAGGACAACCACATTACGGGCAAATCAGCAAGTATAAACGAAATGGTAAATGGCAAAAAGAGCAACAGTAGCAGTGACAATTTAAGCGCCTGTGATTCATTGTTTAGAATAGTTACCAAATCTGCAGCTGCCTTTATTTTTGTCCAGTTGTTCCTTCTCTTTCAGCACCTCTATACAAGAGCGGCTTGCAAATTTGATGTTGCACCATCCAAAACACAAGTACAAGTTAGCGAAACATTGGGCGTTCTACTGAGTCTTTCCCCTGAAGCGAGGTTAGCAGCTAAGGGTCTGAAACTTTTTGACAAAATGTCGCAGATTTTTAATACGTTTTTTGAGCAGTTCAAGTGCTCTGCTACCACGTATGTGCGCCGATATGGGGAGAACAAGAAACTGGCACTGATTAAAAATTTACAACTGCTGCTCAGCGTGCACTCACATTGGTTTGCAGCGCCGGATGCAGCGCTCACTGATAACTTACAGAGCATCACTCTCTCCAAGCTTACGATGCAGCTGTGGCCGTTTCTAGCACATTCCTGCGAATTAAAGCAGCTAGTATTGCAGGTGTGCAGCTTTCATAGCGAACATTCTTTTATTGTGAGCCAACAGTTTTCTGTACTGTTTTCCGGATATGCGCATTCATTGCTGCAGTTAGTTATCAAGTTGGTTATAGCGGAAACAACGCGTGTCAAGGCTAGCACAACCGAGAGCTTTCCAGTTATCAGTACCGGACTGCGCGTCGTTATGAATTGTTGCTCGTGTGCCGAAGGTCGCGTCACCATCATTAAGGCGCACATGCTGGACATATTTGATAGTCTGCATCCGTTTCATTTGAAATCACCACAGGTGAAAATGGAAGTACTGCGCGCTTGGTTGCAATTTTGGGAGTTATTTTCCCGTTACCCTGAAGGTGCGCAAACGCGCAATTTACGCGCTTTGTGTGATGTCATTTTACGCGCCCCGGCCGGCAGCGCCACACGCGTACTCACGCTTCGGATACTACGTAATATGTGTTTCTTGCCCAACAACCGTTCAGCTTTTATGACTTCTTCGGATTTTGTTTGCACTGTCGATGCGATTGTCGCTCAACCATTAGATTTGGCATCAACACCAAATGGGATACCGCAGTGTGCCTCTTATGAGGAGCAATTGATTGTATGTGTTGGAGTTTGGAAATTAGCATCTGCAGGCGCTAAGTATGTTGCACAATTGCGCAGCACCAATTTGGCTAAGCATCTGCGTCGATTGCACGAACAACTGGTGACTCTGAAAGAAAACGACTCCAAAAAGATTTCGCAGTTGCCTTTCGCCAATGATTTGTCTTATGTACTTGATGTAATTTTAAATATTTTCAATAACTGATCTGATTATCTATGTACCTAATTGTATTAATTACTAAAGTATACAAATTGTTTTTGATAAACTTATATCATAAAGATTTATTTATTTTTTTTTTATTTTAACAAAGCTTATATAATAAAATACAATATTATTATACAAACTAAAGAACGCAGCACTAGCTACATAGGCTTTCGGCTGGCCAGTGAGGACTTGACTGATTATATACGACGGAGAAGATCTGAGTCCTTAAGGAATTTATATATCTTAGAGACGTTACCATGGGAAGGATTCATTAGTAACTGTAAGGGATCAGTATGGTTAAAATTTCGCCGTCTATGAACTTCCAATTCAGGACAGAAAACTAATAGGTGTAGCACACTGACTGGGGCGTCGCAAAATGGGCATAAATTGGGTTGTGTTCCTTGCAGCAGATGAGCATTCGTAATGATACTGTGACCGATACGGAGTCTCGTATAAGGCGTGATGTAGTTGGACGGAATAGATGATGGGTAGCAAGGTTTGGTGTGGCTAGGGTTGATTCTAGCATAATGATGCATGTAATTCACCCACTCAGAAAGTATCTTGTCCTGTCTCTGCTGCACAATAAATCGATGGATATCATTTTTACAAAATAGACTAGAAGTCGTAACAGGAGTGAAGCTCATATCTTTTGCCGCTTTGTCTGCAAAAATGTTGCCGCTGATGCCAGTATGCCCAGGCACCCACATGAGCCTAATTTTGAGAGGGTGGATAATCATGATATTTCTTATGCACCCAATTATGTAGTTGTGATTATTCAGGTTTTTAACAGCTTGGAAGCAAGATAGACTGTCCGAGCATATGATGAATTTGCCATAAGCTTTTGTAGCATATTGCACGGCGTGGAGAATGGCAGTAGCTTCCGCAGTAAAAATAGAACAAAAAGGAAAAAGTAAACCATAAGATATATTTTCACCATTTTCTTTAACAACGGCAAATGAAGTGTAATCTGCCTTGGAGCCATCAGTGAATAGCAGTTGCCAACCAGTAGCTTTAGAACGAGTTGATATATCCAAAAAACAAGCATTGTATTCAGCAGATGTGGTGTTGGACTTTTGGAAATAGCTTAAATCGTTTATCAAAGAAGATTTATTTAGCAACCAAGGAGGACGAAGATTGTATCTTGGTAGCGATAATTTGGCCGGCAAGCAATTCTCTTTTGCGTAGATAGAACACATGTAGATAGCTGAAGATATTTTAGGTGTTCGAGTGCGTGATGTTGCCGAATGAAAATCCTTTCTCAGAAAGATGTTGGATGTGAGCATGAGCTTGGGATAAAGTTTTCTTATACTGTCTTCCATGTTGTCGAAAAGGCAAGGTAGACCTGCTTCTGCCAGAATGTTTTTGATGGGCGACGTGGGAAATGCACGTATAGAACGGCGGACTGCAGTGTGGTAAGGTGCAGCCAACATCTTGAGGTGGTTTTTAGCATGCAGCCCATATATTTCCAAACCATAGTTGACAATAGAAGAGATGAGAGCCTTAGTGACATTGATCAGTAAGTCCGAGCCGATGAAGGAGCGTTTACAAGATAGATATTTAAGAATATTTAACTTAACATATAGCTTTTGTCTTACGTATTTACAGTGTTCTTTGAAAGAATACTTAGAATCTAATACTAAACCTAAAAACTTAAGTGAATCTTCACAAATAATGTTTACACCATTAAAATTTAACAAAGGAATAGAACAACTACGTTTCTTACAAATATGGAGTAATTTAGATTTACTAGAAGAAATAGAAGCGCCTGAAGAAAGGGACCAATGGGAAATTCGAGATAGGATATTTGAAAAAGTAGACATTACTGTGTGCAAGTCAGAGCTTTTAGAAAATAATAATACGTCATCAGCATATATTTGATGGGAAACCGTCGGAAAATCCGAGAAAATTACACTGAGTTCATCGAAAGCTATTTTGAAAAGAATAACAGAAAGGGGAGAACCCTGCGGTGTGCCGTTATCAAGGGATAAGATAGGAGAACGGATGTTGGAAATTAGAACACTAACCTTACGATTGGACAGGAAGGATTTTATAAAATTGTAGATTCTCGGCCCAACCTTCCATTTATCTAGTTGTCTTAAAACTACATGGATTCCAATGCGATCGAAAGCTTTTAAAAAATCCAGTGATAGCAAAGATATATGATTCCTACAGGAAAGGACATCAGAAATAACGTGGTCAAGATGTAAGAGGGCATCAAGCGTACCCTGACCTTTCTTAAAAGCAACCTGGTTGTGATGAATGAATTTGTTTGAGTTTACAAACCATGAAAGTCTGGTAGCAATAATTTTCTCTAACAGTTTTCCCAAGCAAGGGAGCAGAGATATGGGACGATAACTGTTAACTTCAGACGAGGGTTTGCCAACTTTTAAAATGGGAATGACTGAACTAGTTTTCCAAAGATGGGGATAGTGGCCTGTTTTAAATATGTTATTATAATGTCTGAGAAGGCGAGAAATAAAGGGCATAGGAAGATGATTTATAATGGGGTATGAAATTTTATCAAAACCCGGGGTTCTACCTTTAACCGCCGAAAGGGCAGATCGTAGTTCCAGCAAGGTAAGATCAGCATCCAATTGTCTAGCCGACGACGTCAGTCCATTAGGGGATGGGCGAGGAGTGCGGAGTATGGCAAGCTTACTAGCTGTAAATTCAGGAGGAAAATTGGAATCAGAAGAGGAGTTGGAAAAATGAGAGGCCAATTCTAGAGCTATATCACGAGGATATAGTAGATTGCCATTCGGGGATTTTAGGAAGGAGAGAGGGGAATGCGAGGGTAGTCCTGTAAGCTTTCTTATGTCAGCCCAAACTTTTTTAGTACTAGAAGAGGCAGTAATGGTGCTGGTAAATTTTTTGAAGCATGCGACCTTGGCAGCTTTAGCACTACGGCGAAAAAGCGCATTGGCTTTCTTGTACATAATGAGGTTTGTGGAGGTATGATTGCGCTTGAACTGACGCCACGCATGTTGTTTGCTCTCTCTTAATTTTGAAAGTTCACTGCTCCACCATAACGGACTTGGTCGGATTGGTCTAGTTGGTGTAAGTGGGATGGCTTTGTTGGCTGCAGAGCGAATGATTTTTTGAATGCAGGATGTTTCCTGATTGATGTTAGACGAAACAGGAAAGTAGCAAGAAAATGTTTCGCAGGCGTCTTCAAATTTTGCCCAGTCAGCTAAGTCAGTTTTGAAGTAGACCCTAGGTTTGAAAAAATTTAAAGGACGGGAAGGGATAGTGAAAACAATAGGAAAATGGTCACTACAATGAAGGTCATCTAAGAGGCGCCATGATACTTTGGGGGACAGGGATGCAGAGCAGAGGGTAAGATCAATATGGGTCAAGGTATTATGGGTGGAGAAGTGGGTAGGGGATCCATCATTTAAAATAACACTGTTGGAGATTAAAATGGCGTCTTCAATGGCATGTCCTCTGGCATTCGCCGAAACAGAACCCCAAAGTGGACTCCAAGCGTTGAAGTCGCCAGCCAAAATAAAGGGGTGAGGGCCTGGTGGAAAAAGATTAGTAAAGTCTGTAGTTGTGAAAAATTGGTTAGGAGGACAGTAAGCACAGGCTATTGAAATTTTATTTGGGGTTTGAATTTCTATTGCTAGCGAGGCAATAATGGAAAGGGGGAGGGGAATGGGAATGTGGGGGAGGTTTCTCTTCACAAGGATAGCAATACCTTGTTTGGAAATAGCATTGTGAGGGAGATTATAGAAATAACCTATGTAGGCTTTAGGGGTATGTGCTGACACGCCACTGGCTAAGTGAGTTTCATTTAGAAGCACCACAGATGGGTTAAGGGTTTTTATTAACAACTCAAGATTAACATAATTATTAAAATAACCGTTAATATTCCACTGAAGAAAAGAGATCATACGAGATATCAAAATAATTGGAGTGCATGTAAAAGAAAAAATATATATGTAGATATGTATGTACTAGTTAACATTACTATGTATTAGGATATGAATATTTTACTGATTTGTAAATAATGATGTAGGTGAACTATGAGCATCTGAAAGAGGAGAAACTTGCGAAATCGAGGGAAGGTTAAGGTTAGTATTTAATGAGAGGGAAAGATTTTCGGGTGGGGAAGAACTAGACAGAGGGGAGAAGATAGGAGAGGGGGAGGAGAAATTTGAAGGAGTAGATGGAGTAAGGGAAGTTGTTATTTTCGTGGTATCAGTTGATTTGGTAGGTGTTATTAAATTAATATTTGAAGATGAATTGTTGGTTAGGTTTATGCTGGAGGTTTCATTAATATTGCGGTTAGGCTTTTTTGCTATGTTGGCAAACGAATTAGGATTAGGAGTGGAGGGGAGCTGATTTTTATATTTGTTAACGGCATCACGCATACTGCATTTAGATATAGTTTTGATTTTCAGGATTTCCTTAGACTGCTGAAATTTGGGGCAAACGTTGGAGGACGAAGGGTGATTACCTGAACAGTTGGCACAGAATATTCTTGAGCAGTCTGTTGGGGAGGTGTGATCAGGAGGAAGATTGCATGTGGCACAGGCAGGAGAATTACGGCAATGTTTGGCAGTGTGTCCTAGGATTTGACAAAGCTTACACCGCATAGGATTAGGAAAATACGGACGGACATCTAATATTCTCCAGGCGACTTCAATTCTTTCAGGTAGATTATACTTATCAAAAGTTAGTAATATAGCTCCCGAAGGCTTACGACAGCCATCAACAATTCGTGTGAACTTAAATACAGAGGAAACCCCTTGATCCTTAAGACCTTCAACAATTTCTTCGTCGGATAGTTGGCAGAGAAAAGGAGCATAAATGGTCCCTTTAACCGAATTTAGAGAACTGTGAAGCTTGACATTGATTGGGCCGGATCCGGGTAGCAGTTTGGCAGACAGGAATTTTTCCGCAGTTTTTGGGTTATTCACCAGTAACAGAAGACTGCCGTCGCGGAGCTCAGAAATATTATTTACCGCCTTACTTATAGCTTGAATTCCTTTGTATACAGCAAAACACGAAAGGGACGCGAGAGGCTTCTTCTCATCCAGCGATGACATTATCAAATATTTTGGATCGTCCTTTTTGGCAATCGGTAAATCCGGAAAATGGTCCAGTGGAATAGAATTTGGTTTTTTGCGTTTAGTTTTCAGCTCTGGAGATAATAGGGCGTACCTATTATCCCCAAAATTGGTGGCCCCAGGGGGCATAGCGAAAAACACGTGGTTAGAAACGCGAATTTAAGTTAGGTTAGTCTATCAAAGTAGCAACAAAAAGTAGCGCACAAAAGAAAAGAAATAACTTAATGAGCGTAAAGAAAAAACAACACACAAGTATGTATGTAGTTGGTAGGCACAATAAGCACAGCGAAATAGATAGCGACCGTTCACGATGAGTGTTCGTCGGTGACTGTATCATAAAGATAAAATTTTAAGAAGTTGTGTGATTAGATTTATATGAAGAAACAAATTAAGAAATAGACATGATTATAGGTGCGTTCGACAAGTCAAAAATTTGTAATAGTTTTCCAAATTTTTACTGGATGGCGTTCGATAACGACAAAAAATTATCCAACACACAAAATTTGAGAGAGCAAGCATTCATTTTGATGCAAAAGAAGCGTTCATTTTGCACTGGCAAAATTTTAGTCAGCAAAAATTATCCAACACGAAAACATATGATCACAAAACATACATTCCCAAGACAGCCGGTTCTACGTACCGGAATGTCTCGGGTTTTACCCGACCAAGGGCTGTTGTTTCGGCGACCTAACCCCGCTTAGATCGGCGATACCCCTCAATTATTGTTCGTCCATGGAGCAACTCCTTGCAGCCGGATTGCTTCGCATCAAATAATTATCATATCTACAGAAAAGATCGGGAGGACAGAGTCGGCGGTGGCGTACTCTTTGCCGTAGACTCTTCAATACCATCTGAAGAAGTTAGTCTTCCACACATTGAATCTGCAGAATTCAAATGCATTCGTGTTCAGGTTGGAAGGGGGTTTACTTACTTAGCTCTATGCTATATTCCTCCCCGATCTGACTTATCAGTGTATTCACAACATGTATCTTTACTGAAATCAATTAATTCAATGATTAAACCCTCTGATTCATTGATTGTGTTGGGTGACTTTAATTTACCAAATGTATCATGGAACATCATTGACAATGATTATTGCGAAGTACATTAACTTGATTCAGGCAGAGTTCTGCCATCTCCTCTAAAAATACGTTGTTGCACGCGCTAGACGAGAAAGGTACAAT
>NW_016157368.1:46087-55833 GCF_001687245.7 Rhagoletis zephyria
CGAGCCCTATCATTTAAATAGGCGGCCGATAAAGTCTGTGGTGTGCGGTGGCTCTTATAGCTGTGTCCTTACATCCGTGTGTTGCAATATCCACGAAAGCAGCAGTTAATTTTTTATGAAGAAAATTATTACAAAATATTCGAAAATTTCTCTACTTATATGTTTGGCTTTTCTTTGTTTTATTTTTCCAACGTCAAAAGCTGGATTTTTTTTTGAAAAAGTTGGTACAACAAAAAATACGAAACACGTTTTCTGTCAGATAGCTAACATGGCGAATAAGAAGAAGAAGTGAAACTACCTTCTAAAAATTATTGTATCATGGTAAACCTTATGTGAACGTATCGCACGGGAACGACTTTGGACTAAATCCTGCAAAACCTGCAAATCGTAGACGTTCTGAAACGCACTAATTGATAAAATTAGAGTTTTTCTTACAAAATCTTTAATTATTGAATCGTGCACAACTCTGATACAACTCAAAGCTTTATAATAGTGCTTCATCAAAATTAGCAACACAGCACAAAACTGAATCTCCCAAGATAAAAAATACGACAGATTGCCATAGTTGCGTTCGATAACAAAATTAGCCAACACCAGCCAACAATCAAAATCAAGAGAGTAAGCGAAAATTCTCTCCCAAAGAGATGAAAAAGCAAAAAAGTAAACGAACGGGCAATTAGCCATTACTTGCAAAAACCGGAAGAAGAAGACACACCAGCTGACTTTGTTTATGTTTTATTTGTAAACAAACTGAAATTCATGTTGCCTCCATAAAAGAAAAAAGGAAATTGAACGTTCAATGTTCGCCAGGAACATTTCTTGAAGTAAAAACTAGTTGGCGCTATCATAAAGTCACATAGCAGGCAGCCAAAAAGCATATAAATACCAAAACTCGGAAAATGCAATTTTGTTTGTTTACAAAAATTGCAACCATATGTTTTGTGATGTTGTTGTTGTTGTTGTAGCGGCACTACTAAGCCCCGCCTTTTTCGGGTCTACGTTCAATCATTGTCGTCAAGCTCAACTAACGGGAGGCCCAGGAAACGAGCTGTTTCGATGGGTTCGGACCAGAGGGAGAGGGGTTAGTTGAGTCGGATTGAGCTGGCACGTAAAGAGGTGGTTGGTGTCGTGGGGGGGACTCTCCACATACCGGGCACTCATTGGGGATATTGGAGTCGAGTCTGGACAGGTAGTTGTTAAGGCGGCTACAGTATCCAGACCATAATTGAGCCAGGGTAACGCGGGTCTCTCGTGGCAGTAGAAGCTCCGTCTCTTCTACAGGTGCTGATTGGGCTCGTATTACGGCATTCATAGGCCGAGAGTCGAGGTAGGTAGTGACTGACTCTTTATGAATGTCGTTGATGGCTCGTCTGTATGTCGTCGGGTCCAATGGTTGGTCTACGTACTGTTGGACTGCGTCCTTATACACGAATACGTGCCCCCTGGCGTGCCTGGGCGGAGGCTCCTCCTGAAGCAACGGTCTGTTAGGGTGTTCACTTCTGTGACACCCCACCAGAAATTGCTTACAGAGCATTTTGTTGTGTTCCCTAACGGGGAGCACTTGGGCCTCGCTGTGCAGGTGGTGCTCAGGCGTCATCAGAAGGCACCCAGTCGCTGTCCGGAGTGCGGCGTTCTGACAAGTCTGTAGCTTCGTCCACTGCGTCCAACTAGTCCCCGGCGTCCAAACTGGCGCAGCATAGTTTAAAACCGGCCGGCCAATTGCCTTGTATGTTGCCAGCAACGTTTCTTTGCACCAAGTGCTGCCGGCGAGCGACTTGAGGACCTTGTTGCGGCTCTGTACTGTATTGACAATTGCGGTTGTGTGCGTGGAGTAGGAAAGCAGGCTATCGAAGGTGACCCCTAAGATTTTCGAACGCCAAAATCGAGCAGTCGTCAGCGTATGAGATCAGGGAAACTCCCTCAGGTGGTTGAGGAAGTTTTGAGATGTAGAAGTTAAATAGTAAGGGGGAGAGAACACCACCTTGTGGAACCCCTTGTTTAATCCTTCTTGGTTTCGAGGTTTGATCTCGGAAGATTACTGACGACTGTCGACCACTCAAATAATTCGCCGACCATCGCTTCAGTCCCTGTGGGAGTGAGGAGGCCTCGATGTCTTCTAGTAGCGTGGAATGACAGACGGTGTCAAACGCCTTTGACAAGTCCAGCGCTACTAGGACCGTTCTCTCACAGGGGCGGTTTCGATTTAGGCCACGAGTTATTTGTGTGTTTATGGCGTTAAGTGATGTTATTGTGCTGTGCACTTTACGGAATCCGTGCTGGTGCTTAGTTGGGGTCAGGTGGCAGAAAAGTATGGGAGTAGTAGGGCCTCAAGCATCTTCGCGACCGGGGAAAGGAGCGTTATCGGGCGATAAGAGTCTCTTTTGTTGGGGGGCTTCCCCCGTTTCAGCAGTGGGACCACTCTCCCTGATTTCCACACATCAGGAATGGTGAGAGTGGCCATGGACAGGTTGAGGACCTCCGTTAGGTAAGCTACTCCCTTAGGCCCTAAATGTTTTAGCATCAGCATACAGACTCCGTCGGGTCCAATGGCTTTGGAGGCTTTCGCCTTCCCGATGGCCCCCTTCACTTCACAGCTGGTGAAAACAAGTGGTGCACTGTTTTTTGGCAGCTTGTGCAGCCTCCTGGTCACTCGGCGTTTGGCCCTGTCTACCGAAGGGTGCAGAGTGAATTGCTTACTAAAGTGTTGAAGTGTAAGAACTGCTTCTGCTTACCGACAAAGGATATAAAACGAATAAAGTAAAGACATTTGCGTTGTATAAAAATGTATTATTAAGGTTTCGACTTGACAAACACGTATGCGCCTAACTTGTACATTTAAAACATATAAAATACGAAGGATTAAACGGCAGTCGGCAAGTTGTTAAGAAATCGTAGGCTGCACGTTGTAGGTTGAAGCTTAAGCGTGAAACGTGGAGCGTTTTACACTTGTGTTCTGTTCGCGCGCTGTCTGGAGTCCTTCCCTCATGTAATGGCCGACGAGAAAAACATATCAAAGTTGGTTGCAGTTCTTATTCGCGGCGTTGCCACTTTTAGCAACTACCAGGGTTGCTAACANAAATTAACTGCTGCTTTCGTGGATATTGCAACACACGGAATAGATGTAAGGACACAGCTATAAGAGCCACCGCACACCACAGACTTTATCGGCCGCCTATTTAAATGATAGGGCTCGCTTCAAATATGTACATGAAGATGTATGGAGGTGCGCACATTACACCAGCTTAATCGCTCTGACCAATAAGTTGTGGTGCAATGGAAAGACTAGCGAGCACATCTAAATTGGCGGCCGATAAAGTCCGTGGTGTGCGATGGATCTAATCCATTATAAACAAGAAATATTGCTGTTATATTTTCATTTTTATGATTTTTATTCATGTGATTAGCTGTGGCAAAAATGTATGAACAAAATACGTGTATTTATATTAAAAATTAAGTGATCAGTTATGAAACATATAAATCTTTACATGTTCTGTTAAAAAATATCTAAAATAACAAGCGATAATCCCCAAGTTCTATATCGTAGCAGTGGCCACATTGCGTGTTTGTCACAGACACGGTTTATGTGAAACTACCTTCTAAAAATTATTTAGGGGATTCCCTTAAACGCGAAGAGCAGAAAACTCGAAAACCTCGAAAGTTGTCGAGGCTGTTTTTGGGAATGCACCTTTTTTCAGCCTCGTAAACAATGGAGAAATTCCGAAGTTTGACAGCTCATTCAGAGTTTTTTGTATAATACATCGCATCAGCTGAAATAAATACATATAAAATCAGCATTGAAAATGCCACGAAAAAGTGANCCGAAGTTTGACAGCTCATTCAGAGTTTTTTGTATAATACATCGCATCAGCTGAAATAAATACATATAAAATCAGCATTGGAAATGCCACGAAAAAATGAAAAATGTAAATTGTATGAAGTTCGTAGAATATTCGGATATAAAGGCAACACTGAAACTTACGAACGACTTTTCGAGGCTTTTTTCGCGACTAATTTGCCTCGAAAGTTTTCGAGGCACGCGAAAATCGCCACTCATACAATTTTTGACAGTTGTTTTTCGAGGCTGGAAAAGTTTCGAGGTTTCGTGGTTTTCGAGCCACTTTCGAGCTTAAGGGAATCCCCTAATTGTATCATGAGGTTTACTAAAGGCGAAAACAGCTGTTCCTGCAAGTCGTGAACAGCGTTGCCGCTTTGGTAATTTTTAACCAAAATTGGTAATTTTGGTCTTTATTTATCAAGTTTGGTAATTTGGTAATTTATTTTTCAATTTGGTAACTTTTTCTCTTCGGTCTTACATGTCAAATAGGTTAATCTTGGTTCTGGTTCCACATTAGTAAGTGGCCCGTAAGCGTTTCCTTTTATAGAAAAACCAGGTAATCCTGAAAGTTTCGCAAGGCGAAAGTTGTTCCAGCGTTCCTTTGCTAGTAGAATGGTGTGTTCTTTAAGAAACCGCTTGAAAGTTTTGGGTGATCCTACCTTTCCCTGTCAGTTCGCCAGCTTTTCAATTACTATAAATTTTCCGGTGTACCCGGCAACCATATATATGAGTAGAATTCTACGTAAATACGTATGTTCTCGTTCAAAAAGCTACGGCATTCAGCGGGGGACTTCACTCTGTCTATGTGTGAGTCGAAAGCTTTCCTTCAAGCGTTGAATTTTTGATATATTTTCTTGTAACTTGTTTACATACAGTGGTCGAAAAAATTATAACCGCACCATATTTTGATAAGTTTTAACATGTTATTTCTTTTTCTTGTAATTTAGTTTTGGTTATTTTTTATAAAAATATTGTTCTTTCTTTAACAGAACTCGAAAAAATTCAAATATCAAACTTTGTTCAATATTTAAAAAATTCAACAAACTTTCGTAAAAATTTTATGTTAATGGAGCGCTGATTGCCTGAAAAGCTTGGTATCTTCGGATATACATATCGTTACCTTTATATAGAAAGGCCCTAACTGATATTGTCGCCGATATACAAAAAGCCGTAACTAAGTAAAAATCCAAAATTTCCCTTTTGATTGTTTATGATGCATTTCATCCAATTATAAACCCGCACATCATTTTAAGCATAAAAAATTTTAGTCAGTTACGGCTTTTTTTGCGTTTCAGAGACTATATGAGTTAGGGCCTTCCTATATTAAGATAACGATATGTACAGACATATCGAGCCCTAACTGCCAAAATAACGTAAGCGACATTTTTTTTCAAAATTTTCTTTTTGATGCATATGTAGGTTTGTGCAGTTCTGCACATAAAATAAGTTTGGTAATTTTTTGTTGAATTTGGCAACTTTTTCTGGTGATTTTGGTAAAAAATAAAAAAATTTTGTGGCAACACTGGTCGTGAAGTACGGGAACGGGCTAAATGACACTCCCACCCAGCGTTGCCAGGTTGCCATTTTTAACGTCATTTGGACGTTTGACGTTTGGACGTTTTTTGTGTAAAAAACTACGTTTTTTAACTTCCCAGTAATTTTCTCTGTTACTAAATCTTGTAAGTAGAACTGATTTTGAATTATTTTCTTTTACAAGCTTTGTGTTTTGCAGCAGCTGCTTCAAAATATATTTATTCTTTGGACGCAGATGACTTAAATATAATGCATACCAAGCGTACGCGCATTTTTTTTTTTTGGATTCTTGGACAAAGGATCCCGTGTTCAAAGGCTGGTTGTGTAAACACTTGAGGTTACGAGGCTTATTGTAATGTTTGCAATTGCACATTAAAAGCCAAATCAGGAAGAGCTGATCTCTTGCAACACGCACGCTCGCAAAATCATTAAAAAGCTGTAGGCATAAAAAGTCAGAAAAAAGTGGGCGACTTTTTTAAGACTTCATTGAAAATGTAATGAACGCAAAAAAGGCTGAAATATTGCTATACTCCTTCTTAGCAGAACGTAATTTAGCATTTTCGACAACCGACCCCCTTACCAAATGTCTACAAGAAAAAAAATTATTAAAAATCAACGCGATTATTTAGCTTCTTTAAACTTGCACATTATTGACCTGAAATTTTATGGGCTATCAAACTGCATACCCAAAAAAATTCTAAAAAATCTAAATAAAAAGTTGAAAATATAGCTGAAGCTTTGCAGATTTTTTATAATTTTTGCACAAAGTTTGAAATGTGGATTTATATTTTGTTTGTTATGTAATGAGCTTGGCTTAAATGGAAAAATAATAAACATTAAATAAACAAAAGAGAAACAGCCAAAATCGATGAAAATGGTGATGACTTAATCAGCTGATCACAAGTGTACGTATAAAATGATTTTTATATTAACGATCTCAAACGAGTTTACAATGAATTTCAAATGTGCTCTGTCAAAATGACATTTTAATATACCTTACGTACATAGTAACTTTGTATATAATAGTTGCGTTCCAGATAACTTCGTGTAAAAACCTGTAAAACTGTCAAATAACAAAATTACTCTCTTGAAAGAGACGAGCGAGAGCGAAACAATAAAGGTCACCAGGAACGCGAAAAACCACTTTCTCAAACTACTTCCATTTTTTTTAATGTAAAGTGCCATGGAGACGATCAAATATCTTTATCAACCGTCTCGCGTTATGCTTGACAAAAAACAATCGCACTTGCCTTCTGATCGTCGTGGTGAGCAAGTGCGCGGACAAGAAAAATAAAGTGTTTGTTTAATTGACGAGTTTATTTGAACGTTTGCGGGCCAATCTCATACATATGCAAAGCTTGACGTATTTATTTGATTGTCTCCGTGGCGCTTAAGGTTCTGTTTTTGTTTAAAAATGCAACCCTGCCTATCGTTTGACACTTTTCATGAACTTGCAGGAAGAAAAACTTCGTACTAAAACCTACTACTTCTGACTGAGAGAGAGAGCAAGTTACTCTCACAAAAGTGGTTTGACTTACAGGTTTTTTGGCACCTGGAACGCTTTGCTGCAAAAAAAACCTGCAAATCGTGAATATCGTAAGGACCTGGAACTCAACTAATAAAAGTTTAATAAGAACAGTTTTTTGTACATTCATTTGAACAAGGCGTTTTTGGGTAGGAAATGACGTTTTTTCCAGAGGTCAAAAATAACCGTCAACATTTTGAAAGTGTCCCAAAATAACCGTCACTATTTAAGGGAAAAAATAACCCACAAAACAGAACAGGTGGTTTATTTTTTGTAGATGTGCGCTCCTCTCAGTGGGAAAGGGTTATTTTGCATATAATTTCCGTTGCTGTTGGACACGGACACTTATCGCTGGAAGAAGAAAAATAAGTGTTAGAAGTGCGTTTGCTGTTGATAGAGAGATATAAGCAAGTCACGGTCATGTTATTGATTTAAAATCCGCTATCAATTAAGAAATTATTATTATGATTTAGTTTTTTGACCAAATAAAAAATAAAATTTATTTGTGATTTGATTTTTCAACCAAATAAGAAATACAAATTTTTGATTTGGTTTTTAGAGCAAATCAATTTGATTTGTAATTTTTCAATTAAATAATACTTTTGTTATGCGACGCAAATAAAATATTTAAATATCTTCCAACTTCCAGTTCCACGAAAATCTTCGGAATCCTTGGGACTAATTCGAGATTTTCGAGCCTTCTTCGGGATTTTCGGAATCTTCGGGACTACTTCAAGATTTTTAGTCTATTTCGGGGTTTTTGGACTATTTTGGGATTTTCGAGACTTCTTCAGGATTTTCGGAATCTTCGGGCCTACTTCGGGATTTTTGGGCTATTTCGGGATTGTCGGCACTAATTCGGGATTTTCGAGACTACTTTGAGAATTTCGGGATCAGCGGCACTAATTCGGAATTTTCGAGACTTCTTCAGGATTTTCGGAACCTTCGGGACTAATTCGGAATTTTTGGGACAAGTAGTAGTCCCGAGACCCTACGAAAAACGAAAAATCCACATGCTGCAACCCTTGGGGAAACATGTTCAGCATTGCCAGCTATCAGTTGTTTTTCGAAGGTAGCGGAATGAAGGAAAAGAAAGTGGAAAGGAATTAAAAAAACACTCATGAAGTGCTTATTTATAATAAAATTGTTTGATTTTACATATTTTGAAGGAAACGGTGGATTCTATTGCATATGCAATTATAGCAGCGGAGTAAGAGCGCGCTATGGGAATGATTTCACAAAGATATGCGGAGCTGTCGAGCATAGTAACCTTTTACGCATCTATGTCAGGTTCTGGTTGAATTGTTGAACCACAAGCCAGAACTTCTCCTATGCCTGAAGAAATGGTTCTCAATCCAGTTAATGCAATAACAGCTTCTTCCAAGCCATTGAAAACATGCACTTTGTTAGGTCCACCACCTGTTGCACTTGCTTCTGGCTTCGGCCGCGCTTAGGGATTATAACCCTTACTAAGTAGAATTCTCCTTTCTGTGTTGCCGGAGAAGAGGGGCTTCGGCATGTCGAAGGTATACAACACTTCTTGTGCACATCAGTCCGGCCACGCCATCCACAGTATTTTTGCGCAGAACCGACGACGAAATCTGCAAAAAAGTGGATAGTGCAAACCGAATTTATTAATAAGATAGTACTCGGAAATTTGAAACATTTATTTTAAATACAATTTTAATCATTTGATTACACGTGATGTTAAAGTTTTTGGATTCGGATTATGCGTTTGGAAACAACAACCGAAAATCATTGTACAAATAACTAACTTACGGACCCAAGTTTCTCGATAAGGGGCAACAAAGATTCTGTTTTACTCGTTTATATAAAGCAGTGGATAAAAATATACGTACATGAGAAGGGCAAATTTATCTGTTTAAATGAACGCCACTAATAATTCCTGCAAACACACGTCGATTTACGTCTTTTATCTCGACTCCGACACAGAATTGTTTTCGGACAAAATTACGCAAAAAAGCTAACTCGTTCGTTTTTAGGCATGCCACTGTTTCGAATTTCGAAAGTTCGAAAATACGATTCGGATTGCAGCATACTATTTCTACGATTTGTAGCAAAATCCGAATACGAAAGAGTTGCAGAATAGGGGTGGTTGTTTCTCAACAGTACCTCAAGTGGAGGATCATAGCGTTCTCAACAAAAAGGGCATTTTTCTTTGTATGAAAAAAGGACTGTTTCTCAAGTTGAGAAAATGCTAGTTCTCAACTTGAACTCTAATGTAATTCTCCAATTGGTCTCAAACATTTCATTGAAATACTGAAATTGAAATAGTAAAATACCTTATACCTTTTTGATTGAAACGACATATATAGATGAATTTAAATATTAATTTACCGACTCCCTGTTATATGCATGGAGTCGAAGTCGTCGATAACGATGTTTAACCGCAGATTAGTGTTAACCAGACATTGAGTAACCGGCCCTTAATATACTCCTGCTTAGGACCGGTTGTTCAATGTCTGATTAACACTAATCGGAAGTAGAAGCTCTGGTTAAGTACAACGACTGCTTTATTAATCACATGTTATATGCATGATGTCGACCTAAGGGCCGGTTGTTCAATGTCTGGTTACACTGGTCGACGGCCAAAATTTACCAGAGACGCCGTTATGAAATTCGTATGTAAAATCACCCCCTGATTCCGAAAATCAATGTTATTTTTAATTTTATGGTACCGTTTTTGAGATATTTGCAATTTACCGTTTTTGCAAAAAAAAAAAAAATTGGGTCCACTTAATCATATATATCTCAAGAACGAATTAAGCAATTCCAAAACGGTTTGAAGCTTTTAAAAGGTAATAAAATTTTCTATAAGCTGTGCATACAACA